>NW_027180474.1:0-125000 GCF_040956055.1 Brachionichthys hirsutus
AAATATTTATAAACATATTGATGTGTCTATTCTATTTGTTCTGTCACTATTTTATGCTCTAATGAAGGGCTCTAATGAACATGGCAACACTGATCTACACTCAGAAGGACAGGGGGCACTTGGGAAACAGATAAGCAGGCCCGAGTGTGCCCTTTAGTTGACGTATTGATGCCCCCACCCTTGCAGTGGTTTGCTACGCTGCTGACCGCAATGAGCTGAGGAGCCGTGTGATCCAGTGGCTGCAGACTGAGGTCGTGCCAGATGGCTGGTTTGTCAAGGGATCCAACATGTCTGATATCCTGCTCAGATACTTCAAGGTGGGCTTCTCTTCTCTGATGGGTGACACAAAGACTCACTCACGCACACACACACAACCCGGGAACTAGACACGGGGAGAACATACAAACTCCACACAGACAGGAATCCAAACAGGAACCTTCTTGCTGTGAGGCAACAGCGCTACCCACTGCACCACAGTGCCATCCTGCAGATATAGTTATTAATTAATTAATTATTAAAGTTCTCTCGATATCTATCTATGGCTAAGATTAACAGGATTTAGCCCGAGGTCAAAAAGGTGAAGAAGTCTGTTGATGTTTCTGCAGTCGTACGACAATGGCGATTCTCAGATGGACTCCTCAGAGCTGCTTAAATTCATCCAGCACAACGAGTCGGTTGTGGAGCTGCAGTCCTACGCAGACCAGGAGAGCAACAAGCTGCTCAGGTCAGTCCTCCCCCAGCCCCATATCTATGGGCTGCGGTGCTGTTTTAGGGTTCACAGCGTAAATCGCTGAGCCAGATCGGTGCAAACCGAACTGGAGGCCTCCTGTGGGAGCGTGCAGCTCTGCACGCACCCGTTCTAGGCCATTCTTCACGCCACTTATTTTGTGTTTGTATTGTGCTTCCCAGGAGCCTGTGTGTCGACGCGCTCATTGAACTCTCCGATGAGGACGCTGACTGGAAGCTCAGTTTTGATGAGTTCCTCAACTGTCTGAAGCCTGGCTTCAACCCCCCAGAGAAGAGTGAGTCTCAGAGGATGCTTTTATATCCATGCTAATGTAGCATCAACATGCACGCCAGCAGATACAGAATATAGATGCGCTGGACTGAGTTTAGACTAACAGTCCTGATATGCTTCAAACTGTTGGAAAGATTCTCAGTTGGCTCGGTCACCTGATCTTCTGTTTATCTGGGATAAAGGTCACAGGAAGTGGAGAAAAAAACCATGCAAAAGCACTGAACACACCCTCCACCCTCCAACACACACACGCCCATATGCAGACAGGTGATCACCGAACCCACAATGCAGACCCTGAAGCCGGAAGCAGGTTCAAGGTTTTAATTAGTTGGGTGGAAAACCGAGGAAGACTTGGAGCAGGGTGGATAACATAACAGTTCATACTAAAATCGAAGAGTTTTGGGGACCCGGATAATTACTACTGAAGGATTAACAATGAACTGGCGAGGAGTGGATGAACGATCTGGCCTTTTGAACTGTGCTTTCATTGGCTTGAGTGGGCTGCAGGTGTGTGAAGGTGAAAGCAGGAGCGAACAGTTGGGCTGCCCCGCCCAGCCTTAGACCACCAGGGGGGAACAAAACTGATAAAAAATAAAACAACAACAACAAGTGGGGAGGGGAAAATAGGTGAAAAAAAAACACAGAACACCAAATACTAGCAAATCCTACAACACACTCCAGCTGGCTTTACAATAGATAATTGCTTATAGAAATCAGCACTTTGAAACTTGAGTGTATCAAACTCGTGACATCTCAAAGCATTTCGGAAATATTTTGAGCTCTGACACTAGAAACTAGACATTTTTAAATCTTGCTGACTCCTTACTAGTAAACTTAAACTAGCAAACAGATAAAGGAGTAAAGCAATATGTGAAAATGTGGCATTTTCTTCATGCTGGCAAATCTTTGTCTTGGGAAATGAATTCTGCAGCCCACGACCTGGAGTTAGCTGGTTGTTGCGTGTGTTTCTGCAGAATGCGCCTTGGAGGATGAGACGTACGAGGACGGAGCCGAGACCCAGGTGGAGTGTAACCGCTGTGTTTGTGCCTGTGGTAACTGGGTCTGCACTGCTATGACCTGCGGCGGTAAGTTAAACCACCTGGAATTATATAAATGGTCTTGGCTCTTTGGATTGCACGCATTACTGTGAGTTCCCTGTGAACATCGTTGATTATTTCACAATGGGTCCAGATAAAACAGCAGATGGGGATGACTCAACAGACGTGGGGGCAGAGATGACTGAGGAGGAATGGAATCTCCGTGTGGCTGAGCTCAACAAGCACCAGGTCTGTCTTTCTGAAAGCCAGTGTACGCGATACAAAACTGTCATGTCAAAAAAATACAATAATAAATCATACGTTTCAACAAGATGTTTCTCACAGAATCATAGCTTTTCTATTTTAGAATTTTAGAAAAGCTGCTTATAGGATTCTACTTGTATATTATAGCTGCATAAAGTATCACAGAGTTAAGGCCCAATGATTTGCATTGACAATCCTTCATCTTATCAACCTCATTACTGTTAGTGTGTTTCTGTGCTTGGAGCCTTTTGAAAGCAAAATGTTCAGCCAGCATAAAACCTTTCAGGGCAGATTTGGTAACTGTGTGCCAACCCAAAAAATGCTAGGCGATGCAGCTTTATGGCTCAAAAGACGAACAAATAAACCAAAGTCCTCAGTGTCAGTGTCCTCCAGATTTTATTTCACAATCCCAATTTAAAAAAAAAAATGTTGGTACACTCAGTAAAACAATAATGACACACAATGCGATCATGTTCCAATCTGTTTGCTATTTATTTGAAAACAGTGCAAAGAAAATATATTTAAATATCTGTGAGGGCAAACCGTTTGGCCGCTTCCGAACACGAGCTTCAGGTAGGGTTGGGTGGGTTGGGTGTGGGTCATCGTCAGATTATTGCTTTCAAATCTCCATCATGAGTGTAACATATTTTAGGAGTGTAATGTTAAATCACATCAGTAACATTTAAAATATATATATATATATATCCTAAGTGGCAGAATTTGGTAAATTTACTTGTGTCCAAAAATGGTTCAAATGGGCTGGCCATTGGTGTCAGTTCACTGATAGTTAAATGAACGAGGTTAGAACTAGGGCATGACTGTGCCAATAAGGTCATCAGGTATTCTGTACTGCAGAAAGGCAGCTCATAATAGGCTGCAAACAAATGTGACTCTGGAGGTTTTAGTTCTTCGCACCAATCTGAATGATTCAGTGACGAGGACCTTGCTTCATGGCTTTTAATGAGTAAAGCGTTCATAAATATTATATGTGTATTTCCAAACACAATGAATGATAGATGCTTTGACCAAGACGCACTTTTATTAATGTTGTTAAATATTCTTCTTTCTGTGTGTCACTCGCTCCATTGCTTAACTACAGGAAACAGTTGAGAAGATGAAGAGCAGTACAAAAGAGGCCTAAATAAGGATGCAATGAAGAAGAGGATCATCGTCATCACCTGTAATCCATACTTGATTTACCATGCGGCCATGTGTCGTTATTAAACAGTTTTTTTTCATGTTTCTCTACTATGTTAATATTATACTTTTTTTTTACACTGTCAAGTTACGAAGTGTTTGTGTTGTAGTTTGTTAGCTTCTGGGACAATCCCTCGTGTTCAGTATTGTCGTGTTTGATTGTATTACGACGCTTCTACATTAACCCTGGGGATATATTTTTTTTACTACAATCATTATACTCTTACATTTATTCTCAATGGAATATGGAAATCATAGTTTGTGAAAGCCGTGAGATTCCACCGTTTGAATGGGGGTGCACAGAGACGGTTGACCATGTGACACCGAGCACAGCGGGTTCGTTCACCACCTTAAGGTTCTAACAGAATCTGGGATAAGAAGCTACCAATGATTTGTGTCATCATTTAGAACTGCTAAAGCAAGTCACTCCTGGACCAATCCTCTCTACGCCGTCTCATTTTCCTCAGTTTATCACAAGCTTGAAATGAGTTTTTTAATCTTACTGCTAGAATAGACGTCTTCTACATTTGGCTCTACATACAGTGTGTTATTGGCCTGAGGCCTCAACCTTAAACCTTTCCCCATGTTATGCTCAGTTGAGTCTTTCTGCTGCTTTTTAGTGAACGCATCGGCACGGACGTCGTGGCCCTTCTTTCACTGTCGCGCAGCACAAAAGCACCCAGTTGAGACCTAATCTGAATATAGCATGGCGAATACTGAAACCAAAGTCTTTATCTTTGAATGATGTGCAGAACTCTCCAGGTGAAACAACACGCTGGACCCAGCAACAACACTATACCTGTACTTTCACCCTTATCACCCTTATCAGGACTAGCCTCAGTGTCGGCTGAAGTAGCTTAGATGCATCAATAAATTGGTGCATATACACTTTGTGTGTGTTTGTGTGACTGTATTAATGTGTGTGATAGTGAATTGTTATGCTGAGAGTAGTCTGGTTTGATACATTTTATTATTTGTTAAATTCCTATTTTAGAATTAGGAGGTTTGACAATAAAAAAAAACAGTGCCTTAAACAGCATCGCTCTCTACCTTTGCCTGCTATTATGCTTCGTAAAAAGAACGAGCGAGCTTTGCTGAAGTTTAGCGGTAGTGCTTTGGAATGCGATTCCTGATACATGTCAGTGTGAAAGTTGCATTTCTAGGTCTAACCTTTATATTCCACTAAAAGTGCAGAGACTGTAAGGAACACAGAAATATGCCAATAAAGCCCATACACCACCTCAAAGCTTCGTCGCTGTGTGCATTCATTTGAAGATTTTCATTATGCAGGGTGTCCATAAAGTCGCTTTACAACTTCAAAACATTCGTATAAAAGCAAATGAAGAGACAAATATGTGGAAATCCTGACAAAATGATGGTGGTGGTGTACTATCTTATCTTGCTGGAAAATGATGGTTGGCTGAAGGCCATCCAGTTGTGGTGCCACATATTCAGTCAAAAGGTCAAGGCAAAGAATAATGGACCAATGTCTTGATTGCACATGATCCCACACAACACATTCACCTTTGCTCTCTCTTAGTGAAGTTTCCTCGTCCGATTGGGATATTCTGACCCCCAGATGATCACATTATGCGTGCTCAGTTTCCCTGAAACATGAAACATTGCTTCATCACTAAAACAAACTCGGATGAGGGACGTTTCATCCTTAGAACTCTTTTTTTTTTTGTCTGAGGTTACCATGTGGCTCAAGTGCCTGTAAGAGTTGCACTTTGAAAGCCTCCAATCAAGTTCTTTGTGCAGGACTTTGTCCACTGCTGAACCGGTAGCTCTAACGGTGTGGCAGCACTATGGATGGACTTTGCTGGAGAATGACCAAAGGCTTGTGCTGCATGATCAATGTTTTCCTCAGAGGCAATACTGTGATTGTAATTCTGGCATATTTACTGTAAATAAGGATTTAAGTGAATTTAAATAAAATATTTACTTTTTCATTCTGTGCACGTAAGTCAGTGGAGTATTGCGTCATATAACAGGCATGTGCGTTGCGTAATGGAGGACCAGTGGGCACTTGGACTGACGGATCACTGGACCGTTCTACCGTCGTTGAGGGACTTCAAACGTGAAATTACACCTTCTAGCGTAATTTTATACGTCAAATCAATCGTATAAAAATGTTAGAAACGTTTTACGCTGGAATACGATTGAAAGGGCAGAATCACCAATCAAATGGAGTGTGGGCGGGGTTTGCTGTGGAAATTAGCCAATCACTAAACGCGAAAGCTTTAAGAAGGAACCACAGCGTAGGGTGTGGCGAGGTCACCTTCTCTGACGTAAGCATACAATCGCCTCTTCTCAGTCCGCGGCCTACTTTTCTAGAGATGAGCGTGAATCTTTCGGGTGGGTGTATAGAAAACATTTCTTTCCCCAAGTACTGGAGCTAACGCTCGGTTTCCGGGGGCGCTTCGTCGACCCGTTTGAAGGACTTTGTTCAGTTTTATTTAACAATAAAACCGTAGAGATGGAGGTGTCCGAAGGGGCGGCTGCGCCGGGCGACAGCGTGCTCGACTTCTCCCGTTTGAGCCTGAACGCTTTCAGCGCGGACGGCGTTAGCGACGAGAGGAAACGGGACGCCAAGCAGCTCTACTTGAACTACAACCGGTTGACGGCGCTGCCCTCGTCGATCGGCCTGTTCCACAACCTCGAGTTCCTGGACATCAGCAATAACGGGCTGCCGGTCATCTGCGAGGGAATTACGCGACTCCCCAGGCTGAAAGCGCTGATAGCCAAAAACAACCGGCTGGACGAGTCCTCGCTGCCGAAGGAGTTCGGCTCGCTGCAGCTGGAGGTGCTGAACTTCAGCGGCAACCGCTTCGAGGAGATCCCGCTGCAGTGCACCAAGCTGCTGCGTCTGCAGTCGCTCTCGCTCGGGGGCAACCGGTTGAAAAGCATTCCTGCCGAGATCGAGAATTTAACCAGGTAAGCTAGTCAAACGTTAAGCTAGCTCACCTGGCTAGCGCCGCCGAGCTAGCTGCCACTGGCTAATTGCTTTAATGAGCCTGCATGTAATTGCTCGTTAACGCAGACTCCGATCGATGCAAATGATCGCGTTAGATCCAGAGACTGTTATTCTGTTTTACCGGGAGAGCGGGGGTCTGCTATCGGGTTAAGATGTCACCGTTAGCCGCGCTAGCCCGGTGGAGCTCCCATTAGCCCGGGGTCGCTAGCATGTCGGCTACTTGGTGCTTTCTAATCCGCGCCGGTGTAACGTGGTCGCAAACTCGATAAACTATCGAACTAGTGCAGAAAGGATTTCATTACGTGTTTGTGTGGCGCTGACCTGTCCAGCAGGAATAATTTAATTAGTTAATTTAATAATAGTTTCCACGAGAAACACAAAGATGTCCCCTCTCGCGCGATTCCTGTTTCCAAAGGTCAACGTGGTTTGGGAGAAGCACGAAAAACAGTAAAACTGTTTGTTTTGTGGCAATGCGACAATAGATGGTAAACAATATTACTACTACTTTATGAATGCCATATGTATTTATTTTACTAATGACTACTGATCATGGAATCGATCGTCCACCTACTTGGTGGAGGGAGATGAGAGATGCCATTTATCAACACAGAATTAGTTCAGTGACGTCCGTTGTGAGGATTTACTGCAAGTCCGTGTCTTGTGCAATTAATATCTATCGGTTTTGGACTGTCAGGAAAAAAACTAGAATCTGCTGAAGTACTGAAGTCAATGGCCTAAATTCAAAATTCTATAAAATGACAGAAAATAAAGGCTCCGTGCGCACAAGAATCAAAAAACAGGTTCTGGAGAATCGGCACGGCAGAACGGACTGAGGCAAATGTCGGTTTGAAAGCGATTATTATGGCGGTTCACCTTAAGCCTTTGATATTGACAGGAGCAGGACGGCGATGAGATAAGCTCTATCTTGTTTGTTTTAAGAGAAGCCGGTCACAGCAGCTCATCCAGGCAAGCTATATTTGAGTAAGACTGAATAAAGAGAGAGAGACGACATTCTGGTGTTTGTTTTCGGTTGCCTCGACCTGTGTTTGCGTCACCATTAAAATGATTGCACGTGTTAAAAATGTATTCGACCACTGATGATACCTGTCGGTAGGTAAAACATAAGAGGAGTGATGTAAGAAAAATGATCTAATCAGAGCCTGTTTAAAATGTGTATATATATTTCTACTGCAGGCTTGCCTTGTTGATTTGTAATGATCACCTCAAACTCAGTAAATCCTGAATTTGAAACTCTAAAAATACTCATTGGTAAATTTCAGCTCTGATTTAATACCGTAATGTTTATTTATAATATATAGTGCTGTTGGTCAACTGTGAAGTCTCGTACAGTAAAATGTTATCACGTTTGGTTTTTCCACTTATATTTCTAGTAATAGTTTTCATGTGATGATAACGTCTTGCCTGGGAATCTTTGCTCTAATGACCTTTTGTAAGCCCAGCGTTGAAGCATTTTAATGACCAAGACAGGAAAACAATCCAAAATATACCTTATTTGTAAGTTTTTAAGATTTTGGAAATTAGATTGAATTTGTCTAACTTTTATATTCCTACCTTTTTTTATTTTATTTTTTGCAACAACCACAAAAACACTTTGACACTGGGGGAATCTTTCTTGTGCTGTACTTGAATGTGAATCCACACTGGAGTGAAGCAGAGGAAATAAACACGTTTAAACCCTTTTCTTTTTTATCCTGTTAGTCTGGAGCTGCTGTATCTCGGTGGGAACCTGATCTCAGCCATTCCTCCGGAGGTGGCCAACCTGCCGTACCTCAGCTACCTGGTCTTATGCGACAACCGCATCCAAAGTGTTCCCCCGCAACTCACGAGGTATCTGTAGCGATGGCGTAGAAGTAGTACATACTACTGCTCTGACGGTTGAATATTCCTGTGGTTGTGTTTTTGGTAGGAAACCATTCACCCCCCCCACCCCCCCCTCTCTCTCTCACGCCAGGCTCCACTCACTGAGATCCCTAAGCCTCCACAACAACCTGCTCGCCTACCTGCCGAGGGAGATCCTCTGTCTGGTGCACTTGCAGGAGCTCAGTCTCCGTGGCAACCCATTGGTGGTGCGCTTTGTCAAAGAGATGACCTATGACCCCCCGTCACTGCTCGAGTTGGCAGGACGTACGGTTAAAAGCCGGAATATTCCTTACTACCCCTGCGAGCTGCCCTCAAACCTGCTGCGGTACCTGGACCTGGCCAGCAAGTGCCCCAACCCTAAGTGTGCTGGTGAGACCCTTCTCCTTTTTAAAACCCTGTTTGACGCGATAAATGAAAGTCCGTGTTGTATCCATGCCAGACGAGTACGAGCCGCTGATCTGCCTCTCGCTTTTCCTTTTCTTTTCTACAGGCGTCTACTTTGATTCGTGCGTACGCCAGATCAAGTTTGTCGACTTCTGCGGGAAGTACCGGCTGCCCCTCATGCACTACCTGTGCTCCCCGGAGTGCACGTCCCCCTGCAGCTCCAACCCACAGAGCGACGCGGAGTCGGAGGACGAGAGCAGCGTTCCTGCCGCCCGCCTGCAGAGGGTTCTTCTGGGATAGTGCCACGCGGCGGCGTCTCTGACCCTTTGACCCGACGTGGTCTCGTCTTTGTTCAACGTTTCTGTGGCCGTGAATATGGCTGCCAGGCGTGTATGCAAATACACATCATCGTGTGCACACTAACAACGCTCGCTCCTTTAACACAGAGATCAAACGATCCCAATGAGGACCTTCCCTATGCTGCCTTCGTTTCCTTACACTGGACAGAGCGACGGGGATGTTACGCCCCTTCCTCGTGAGGCAGAGGTTACGTAATCGCTGCCGTTTGTCTGTCCGTCCGTCTGTTAGCGAGATAACTCAAAGTTATGGACAGATCTGGACGAGATGTTCTGGGTATGTTGCCAGTAGCAGATTATGACATTTTGGTGACGGTTCTGGATCACCCTGAAATATCCGTTAACGTTGCAGTCAGCGGAGCTTCAAAATTTGTTACTCAATATCTCGGTTGATTATTGACCGGAGACCTCTATCTCCCCACCGAATATAATCTGGATCTGATCCAGAATGGAGCCAGGAAAAAGAAAATGGATATATATATATATATATATTTTAACATTGAAAACTCCATTTATGGTTTGAAAAATACACAAACTCTGATTCACTTTTACTTTTCATGGTTGGTGTATAAAGACACCAAGAACAATCCAGAACCTTTCGGAGATTATTCAGATCACCGTGTGGATGGTGTACGTCCGGTTGGGAGGGGAACGAGCTGCTTGGCGGAGGTCTGCGCTCTCCGGGTGCTTTTCTAGTTTGCGTTGAGCAACGCTCTGTTGACAATCAGATGAGAGCAGCAATGTCTCTCCTTCCCCGATACGCGATGGAGCATCTCGCGCTCACCCCGCCTAGAGACGAGCTGCTGGCTGCCTTTGGAATCCATGGGTTGTCACAACATCGCACCCATTTTCTGTCCTGCTGCCTTGGTTATAGTAGTGTTTGTGTAGGTGTGTAACCCCCCCGCCCCCGTGAAACCATCATAGCATTTCCAAAAAAATGGAGGGAATAAGTGTTCTCCTTCTACCTTGAACAATCTGCATTAAAAGGGCTGTGGCTGTATGAAATACACAAACGTGATAAAAAAAGAAGTGCTGCTTTTCCCATGCGACCCTGCATTTCCTGTTAGTCCTCGACGACCAAGTCCTGGTCCCATGGCTGAGCATTAGAGGGCAGTAAAACTCAGTGAGACTGAAGGCACTGCATTTTATTGTATTTTTTTCTTTCCATATGGCACTTAAGGCTATTTAGCAGCGAAAGCTTTTCGTTTCACCTAATCTTTAACGTTAGAAATGAACAAGGTAGTTTATGGCGGTCTGCTGATGACACTGCGAGCTGTTATTCCCAGTAGACGACAGTTTTATAGGACGGCATTCTAAATAATTGCTATGTTTACCAAAAACTGACTGATTGTGTCTCACTGTTGGCTTCACCTTAGACTTGTAGGTAGTCTAAAATAAAAACGGGCTGCTCCTCCGTTAGTGACGTCTAGACTAAATCATTGAAGTGCCTTTAGTAATGATGACTTTCTAAAGGGGAAACAAATGTGCAAAGGAATGTGAAATATCCACCTTGGAAATGTGATGTTAATTTTGAATTTATTTCAGCGAGTGTACTTGTCAGTCCACGGCAAACTGGAAAAGAATAACTTATTTTTCAAAAAGTATTTAAATGACAAGCAAATATATTGAGATGTATAATTGTACGTACGTGAATCCCTTTCAGCTGAAGTAGGCGGACTGTACCGAACACAATAAAGACTTTAACATCAGAGCTTGTTTTGTGTGATTCTATTGAAGCGGTGAGTTCGTCCTTCAGAACACGAGCTCTGTGTTGAATACCGGTACAGTCAACTGGACTCGTAAGTTGTTTCTCCAGTTCTGTTCGGCTTCAGGTC
Source organism: Brachionichthys hirsutus (assembly GCF_040956055.1). NCBI lineage: Eukaryota > Metazoa > Chordata > Actinopteri > Lophiiformes > Brachionichthyidae > Brachionichthys > Brachionichthys hirsutus. The sequence continues at coordinate 10,950 of NW_027180474.1, forward strand.
CAGATACTTTAACCTAATCCAGCCTTCAGCACAGCTCTACCGTGACCTGGGTGACCGGGTGTTAGCTGTTTAGAACATGTTCTGTTGGATGCTTAATGTATAACGTGACACTTGGAAACAACTGCATGCCTTTTATATCATGTGAAAATAGCCTCTACTTTGTTCCTCACTTTAACATTTGTCCCGATTTAGTCGGTAACAAACATAAATTATATAAAGGACTCTGGTGACAATTTGAAGATGGAATATGTTTTGCTATCAGCAGTTGATGTGTTTGTCGTCATAGATTATGGCAGTAATCCTCTTCCCGATGGACTGTCACAATGTCCAGATGCCCTGGTGATCTTTTTCCTCCAGTTATTTTCATCTCTTGGTTTCTACAAGACAAGCTGGCAAAAACTTATGTTTGGACTTGCGTGCATTTTGTGCAGTTGAATGCTCTCTGACCGGGTCACTGCTGGGGGCCCGGTGCTTTCGGAGGGCCTTTGAAACGTGCATGCAGGACTTCTAACAGCAGGCACCTGTCGGGCCCATTGTGTGGCGTTATGTTACACACGAGGCTTGAACATGACACGACGGGATTCTCTCACGAATGGAACCTGAAATGCCGCTCTGACGTAACCGCGTTGAACTGGAAGCACCGCCACGGCGAAGGAGGACTGAAGCTGTCACCACCGTGTCAAACGAGCTCCAGACGAGTCGGAGGACATAAATCAAGCCTTGAAGCTGAACCCTGAAATTAAAATTCCAGATGGGATTGATCATCGATTGTACTTATCTGCAGCATATACTGCCTGTTAACTTAAATCTTCTTTTCTCGGCTACTGAATTTTAACTGCACCACTTGCTAAATCTGTGACTCCGAACATTGCTTACAGTATTACAGGCAATCGGCAGATTACAGACAAAAGTGCTTTGACATGTGGGATTTGTGTTACTGTAAGCCTCTTGTTGCCGGAGGCAGGCCGGTGTGCATTAGCGTGCATCCCCGACCTTACACACACAACAGCCACACGCTGCAGATGCTCAGGAAATAATCCTACAGGGAGAAAGTCAGATTAAAGTTCAAAGCCAGGAGGTGGTTCGATGAAAAGAAAAGAACAGTCAAGCAGTACTGTACGAAAACATGTGATTTGGCATTATGAATGACCTCTCTCAGTTATTCCCTCATTTCTGTGTCTTCACAGGCTCTTCGTAGCAGCTGAGATTTGAATAATATTTAAATATTATTCTGCAGAAGGTGCAAAGCAGCCATTAACACCAGATAATCACGCGTAAGTGCAACGAAGGGAAAGATGGGACATTTTAAAAACGTATTTCTGGTCAGTTTCATGAAATCTGCCGATAATACAGAGTCATGCAGGAAACGCCGGGAGAGAAAGAGGCCTTCCTGAATCTAACCTGCCATCTCACAGTTTAGGAATTGTGTGCTGAAGCGGGAAGGAAGACCTCTGCATCACAATGCGTTTCACAAATTTAACTGATAATGTCATGCTCAATTTGACAGAAAAAACTTCCTGCTGCGAACTTGTAACTTGTAGTCTTCCTCAGCTCTACCAGGAGAAGCTTGAATCCCGTAATTATGTTCAGCCACCATAAGGGTGAAACGGCCTCGGCGTTAGCCGCTTGCTGATGAACATGCTGGAGGCCTCGGCAGCCAGATCGTTCAACTGAGATGTTTGCAGATAAAAAAAAACTCAAATGAGAGGGAACGGTTTTCAAATGGACACAAGCGACTGCAAATAAATGCTTACGCTGTCCCGTCGCCACGGTCACGATGGCCCTGTTGTGTCTGCATCTCCTTGCGCAGCCTCTGAAGTGGTCAAAAGTACAGCGTTAAGAAAAGTGTTGTTTATGCTAAATCCTGCCGTCCTGTGCTAAACTGCATGAGAGCACGCATCGACACCAACACGCTGTAAACCAGTCGAAACTGAAGTAACTGGAGGTTCGTAGGCAAACCTGGGCATGTCGCAGGGGAGTGTCCATCCTCACTGAGGCCATGAGCTGGTGATGCTTCACACACAAACACACCTTTGCACCCACACAGCCTCAAACACAGCCGCAGATGCTTCCATGTCAGGAAGCAGCGGTGTGGCCTGTCAGGACAGTTGAGCAGGAAATAGTGCGTCACTCGGTTCAGAAGCTTCGCATGGTATTTATTTTTGTTGGTTGGCTTCCAGCTGATGCATTCAGTCGGCTGTTTATAGCCATAAAAATTGGGACATCCAATTTTCCCCTTTCTGGCTCTATACACCATCGCTATGGACCTTAAATGAAACGAATGAGATGTGTTACGTATCTGCAGACTTTCACTTTGAGGGTATTAAGATTCACTTCAGGTAGAATTGGCAATCCATGACTTTTAAGGGACCAAACGTTCACGGGACAATCGACTCAAACCTTATTTCATGGACAGGTGTGAGCGGTTCCCTCATTATTTCATCATCAACTAGAAAAGGACAATCAGAGATTGCAGACCCCGCCTCCAAAAGACTAGCTTGCTGCTCCGGAACGTACTACAAGACTCCTTCTGGACTCTTTTTCCCATCATGCCATTCGTGTCCCTCCCTCTGCAGTTTACAGCACAGGCACAATTCCAGATGTAAAAATAATTCTAGAATCTGGATCCAGATCCGGATCAACGCCATTCTCGAGTCGATTGGGTTACTAGTTTTTGAGTTATGCGCTCGGACAGACAAACAAACAAACAAACAGACAGACAAACGCACCCAATTGCAATACCCTCGCCTCCGCTTCGGCGAGGGTAATTAAGGAAGTAAAAGGGCTGGAGTTGATTCCAGGTGTGACATTTGCATTTGGAATCTGTTGCGGTCCAACTCGCAATAGGAGATCTGTGATTCTCAGCGATGGAAGAAAGCCATCACCATAGACGACCACAGAAAGCAACCGGTGGGCCTGACAGAATGCATCAGAAAGACAACCTGACTCAGCGCTACACCGGCCTTTTGAATGAACCCCTCTTTGGATCCACGGGACCCTCGGCAGAATGCCGCGTGTCCCGTTTCATCCAGTTATACCTTCCCTGCAGCAGCTTCATGTCCCAAATGAAATATTGACGCTCCCAGTAACGTGAGCATCGGTCCCGTCCGCCTTGCATCTGATCTTCAGTGAAACCTGAGCTGTGACCTCCAGTCTCAGAGACAGCAGCAGCGCTTCAGCCCCTTCATTGCTGCTAACCGGATGATACATGATCTGAAGACGCAGATGAACGTCTATCATTGAAGCCTCTTATTTAAAAATAAATAAAATAATAATAAAATAATTTTAGATTTCACTCCAGAGAGAATCTCTCAAACATTTAAAACATAACACTGTGCAACCACAAGAAAGAACAATCTGTGTGTGTGTGTGCGCGCGCGCGAACACGTGCACACTGAGGTGCTGCTCTTCTCTTCCTTTGTGCTTTTTTGCTCCACAATAACATGTGTCAGTATTAGCGACGCTCCCTCAGCAGGAATGACCGTGCGCGTTATAAATCTTTGTGACGTCTTAATAACACGTTTGCGCTTCTTGCGGCTGGCGCAACAAACGCGCAAGTCTTTCTACTGCGCACATTTATGTTCCGCAAAGAAAGCAACCACCAATCTAGTTTTCCGAGCGTCGTGGAGGATTGCTTTTGTAAAAAAAAAAAACAAATAGATATATGCGTTTCTCTTTCCATTAAAACCAGCGCCGTTATTCTCTCTATTTATTTGTTCTGTGGGGTCGGTCCCGTTTGCCACCCAGTCCCCCGGGTCTCCGGCAACATGCAGCATCATGCGCATCTGGGGGGGGGGAGCGAGAGCGAGAGCGCATGAACACGCCTCCTCCTGACGCGCACCTCTGGCTCCCGGTGCGAACCTTTCCTGAACGGGATGACAGTTTGACGGACAGAAGTCTGGGATTCGCCGCGGCTCTCCAGACATGGCACCTTTGCAGCGATGATAAATAACGCGCTGTCCGTTCTTTTAACTTCCAGCTTCAGCGCCGCAACGTTTCGGAGTCTTGAGCCATGGCGCCTGGAGCGGGACGCGACGACGGTGTTCTTCGGAGACCGAGGTTTGTCCTTTTGCGCTTTTGTTTTATGCACTGCCTTGCTCTGTTTTTCCCGACGGTCCGGTGATTAATTGGTTTCTTCACTGTCTTTCAATTTACGCGCACGCGGACATGTTTTTACGCGCGTGATGCCACCTAAGTTCAGCAAAATGCCTCAGAACATTAAGACAACGATATAATGAGAGTTTGTGTTTGATGCAGGACATAAAACGCATCGTGTCCTCCGGGTCTGGGTATTTGCGTTCTAACGCAGCCTAAAGAATAAACGTGGCTATAAGCGGATTACTTTCTGAGGAGGAATGTTTCAATATTGGCCCCTGAGCTGGAGCGGTGCTGCTTTAAAGACAAACAGCGACCGACAGTACAATGGACACGTTCGGCTTCGTGTTTGTAATAAAGGTTTTGTGGCCTCTTAGAAATGGTTTGAAAATGTATATTTATTATAAATCAACCAAAAACGACGATTCAAAACATGCGCTTGGAGGACTAAGAAATGGAAAGATAAACTGAACTCAGGCCCGCCCTACATTCATGTAACCTCAGGTATTATTTGTGGTTTCACAGTCAGGACTTCTAAAGACACTCCTCATGACTATTCTGAACTGTCGAAACAGCCTGGGAATAGGGCCAGTTCTCCTGCTTATGCCTCGACCCCCCCCCCCCCCCCCCCCACTGGCCCACCTTTGTTGACCTCTGCGGGGTGGCGGTTTTTTTTTGAAAACTGGAGGAAATGCTTCTCTGCCGGCTTTTCCTGCAGGAAGCAGGAGAACCGTGATCTAAACTTGGAAAGTGACGAAAGGACACGGACAGGAACTCCAGACATTTCCCAGATATGCTGCCCAGTGGGCCTCATTGTTCTGTTCATACTAGTCATTTCTGGAAATGTAATAATTTTCACCCAGAGAAATCTTCAAAAAAGTCCCAAAATGGCATTTAATTCTAAACCAGATGCGTTTCCCCGACACATTTCTCACTCTTTTGTTCTCATTGAGTCCTCTGATTGTGTGTTAGTCATACACAGACATACGTTCTCTGACGATCGACAGCGTGTGATCGTCTGGAGAACCTGTTGAATCACTGCAGCGGTCACAGCTGTCAGACTCACGCGGCTCACGCTCAGGTGATGCCGTTAAATATCGAGCATGTCAGTGCAGCGCAGGTAAAGAACCATAAAGAGACCAATGGTGAGAGTGACACACAGTCGATGTGCCCTCTGTATAGCGCAGCTTCTTTTTCTTTAGGTCTGCATTTCACCGTGTACCCAGATGTGTGTCACACCACAGTGTGACCCTGTGTTGCCTGGGTTACCCGGTGATGTTGGGTTAGGAATTTTAGGATCAGTAGAAACACAGTTCGCAAAGTCCTAGCTGCTCAGTTTGATTTTGGGAGCTTAACATTTACCATTATCATCATTTTTGCCTTTAAAAAAAATAATTTATCTGTCTAACTTTGATGTCTGCAGTGGAAACATACAATTAGCTCCATATATATTTGGACACCAACACAAGTTTAGTTTTTTTTAGTTGTTTGCCAGAGTATATTCAAGCTACGGCTATATATTATATAAATTAATAAAGTGTTTCATTTTTAGGGTATTCACATTCAAATTTGGCGAAAAAATATAGGAATTACAGCTCTTTAATACGGAGCCGCCTCTTTTTCAAGGACAAAAAGTATTCGACAATTGAATCAAAAGCTATTTATTAGGCTGCACGGGCTCCCTCCTTAATCCATTATCAGTTAAGCAGGTAAAAAGTCTCGAGAGAAAGACCCTTCTCGGCATCCACCCACGTGAACATCCCAGCAAGAAGGGAAGTCTGTCATAAAGAGAAGACTTCATGAGAGCAAATACAGAGAGTTCACCGTCATGTGCAAACCATTGAGCAGCGCCAAAAACAGAAAGGCAAGTTTACACAAAAAAAAAGCGAAAGAAGCCAACCCGGTTCTGGAACAGCATTCTTTGGATGGATGAGACTAAGATCAACCTGTACCGGTACGGTGGGTTTATACGCGCTCTGAAAGTGCAGTCCATTTAACGTTTACCATTTTATTGAGGGTAATGTTGATGCAATTATGGCCGAGGCCCTGAAATGGGCAGATTTTGTATAAAAATGGTTGAAAATCCGAAACATTTCATAGGATTTCTTGAATGAAACCTGAAACTCTGCACTTAAATTGCATCTCACGGGGGTTAATTTCAAGTCCAATGTTGTGGCATGCAGAACTCAAATTGTGAAAATCGTGTCACTGTCCAAATATTTCTGGGGCCGACGATATGACCGTTGCTGTTCCTCTCGGAGGACAGAGCGCCACACGGTGGTGGCCACACAACTTACAACTATTCAGTGAATTACAGCCTGAGTTAGACCCAAAACTAAATGTAACATGCAAACATGTTCGGTACAATGAAAGGGGTGCAACACATTTAGTAGCATGTTTCATTTGGATATCTCTCCACATCATATTGTCTGTTCCTCAGAAGGCGTCTGTGAAATTGGGCAGACATGGAGGCTGACCTGAACTGCAGCTCCTGGTGCGACCCCTCGCTGTGCTCCATCCAGTCTGGCATCGACAGGAGGGAAGGCCTCGACATCCTGCAGAAACTATGTGGTCTAAGCACGGTAATCACAAGCACCCCACACACACACACACACACAAGGACATTTGTGTGCCTACACATATATAAAATGTGTGTGTATCCAGTATGGCTCACCAACGAGGCATTTCTGGCCCCTAAAAGTTTAAATATATCATTTTAACGATTATTTTTTATAGTAGTTGACTTAAACCATTCAGTCATGATCCCAGATTTTTCTTTTAAATGCAGTATAATATTTAAAGTTATCCATTGCAGTTTTTGTTGACAGTAGTTGCTAAACTTAACTATTGGGTTCAAATGTTATGGTATTTTATTACATGACCACAAACACTGTAAAACAGAACATATCATTCTCGACAGTAACGCTGATGGACTAGGGAAGCTATGTTTAGCATCGCATCAGTCACCGATGCCTTTAAGAGAAGGGGGGGAGCGGGACCCAGAAACCCGAGACGGACAGGAGAAGGTCTAATGTCCAAATTCAATCTGAAGTAGTGACACTGCGTCAGAGAACACACACACTCCGTTCCTCTCTGTGTTACGCCACACGGAAGCAAGGTGAGTTGTTATATATTCATTTATGTGCACATCAGTATAATAGTGAAGCTATAATATTCCCTAAAGGGGAACCAATCTGTGCGGCGCAGTATCTAATGTTGTTGTAATGCGTTTGTGACAAGATTGCATTTTAATGTTATATTTTGTTCTATCTTAATTCCAAATTGTCATTCATTTCTTTTGACCTCAGCTGACTTGAGACTAAAATGAAATATGCATTTGTCCCTATTTGTGGCCATAAATAGCTCCCCAGTCACAACTGTTTCAAAAGACTACGAGGCCTGGAGCCAAGAGTTATTCCGTAAATCCCACCTGCTTGTCTGTCTGGATGTATTCCCAGATATGGCTGCCGTTGGCTGCGTGCTGTCTGAGGAGCAGCTCCAGTGCCCCATCTGTCTGGATCTACTCACTCAGCCTGTCTCGACTCCATGTGGACACAACTTCTGCAGGGACTGCATAGAAGGATACTGGCGGAGCGCTCACCTGTCGCGTTGCCCCGTGTGCAAGCAGATGTTCAACAGGCTTCCAGAGTTGAGAGTTAACATCCTCATATCTGAGGTGACGTCTCAGTTCAAGAAGGCGTTGGAGAAGGCAGATGAGGATGCGGTCCGGACTGTCGACCGTTACGGTGGAAAGGAAGGAGTTGTGTCGCGTGATTTAAACGTTGCAAAAAGAGGCAAGGGTCTTAAATCTTGCTTGGGGTGTTTGGCATCCTTCTGCAAGACCCACCTGGACCCTCACCATGTTCAAGACACATTTAAGAAGCGCCACCTGATCGACCCCACGGTGGACATGCTAAGCAGAGTGTGTAAGAAGCATGATAAACCCCTGGACCGCTTCTGTCACACTGATGAGACATGTGTTTGCCAGATCTGCATCAAGAAAGGCCACAAAGCTCATGACACTGTACCCATTGGGGATGAGAGCAGAGTTAGGAGAGCCCAGATTGGACGGTTAACCGCAGAGGCCGAAGAATCGATCACTAGCCGACTGCAGAAAATCCATGAAATCAATCAAATTGTTGAGCTCAGCAAAGAAAACATGGAAAAGGAGGCCGAGGAGAGTTTGAAAGTCTTTAACAAACTGCTGCTGTTGGTCCAGAGGGGCCACGCTGAGGCGGCGGAGGCGATTGGGGTGAAGCAGAAGCAAGTTGAGAGCAAGGCCGGCGGCTTCATCGTGGAGCTGCAGCAGGAGATCGAGGACCTGAGGCAGAGCCACGCAGAGCTGGAGCGCCTCTCACAAACCGACGACGACTTCTACCTTCTCCGGAGCTTCCCAACTCGCTCCAGACTCCCAGCCACCAGGGACTGGTTTGATGCCCGCGCAGTGGGCACCGCCCATGTGGGCGAGGTGAGGAGCGCAGTCAGGGAGACAGCATGGAAGATCGAGGTGAGCGCGACAGCCGAGACAAGGACATTATCGAAGACAGAACTCCAGAGGGCTCGGCAGTATGCTGCAGATGTGACTCTGGATTCTGACACAGCTCATCCAAAACTGGTGCTGTCTGAAGACAAGAAGCAGGTCTTCCACGGCGACCTGGCACAGAGCCTACCGGACAACCCACAGAGGTTCTACCCCGGGCTCAGTGTTCTGGGGAAGGAGGGTTTCTGTTCGGGCAGGTTCTACTTTGAGGTGCAGGTGAGAGGGAAGACAGAGTGGGATATTGGAGTTGGGCTCGAGTCCGTAAACAGGAAAGGAGGAAATACAGTGAACCCTGAAAACGGCTACTGGGCCCTGGGCATGAGAAAGAACCGGAGCCTCTGGGCCCTCAGCAGCACTCCCGTTTGTGTGGTGCCTGTAGAGGAGCCACAGATAGTCGGGGTGTACGTGGACGTGGACTGGGGGCAGGTTGCTTTTTACAGCGTGGGCACCGCTGCTCATATCTACTCATTCACTGGATGCACGTTCAACGAACGTCTTTTCCCCTACTTCAACCCCCGGCGTAACCATTGTGGCCTCAACTTGGCTCCTCTGATCATCTTGCCTGTTACTGTCTAATATGGAGAACGTTTACATTTCTGAATGCTTTCAAATGCAACGTTTTAATTTCACATGCTGTTTGTTGCTGGCTTTGACTTAATAAAAGTCGCTTGAACGTCTGAATCATGTCTTTATGATGCTTTTGTTTTTTTTACATCTATCACTGACAAACCTGAGATTAGAATGTCTGAAATCAATCAATAATGATAATGAATTAGCGGTATTGGTGCTATCTTAGCCTTGACTTAAAGGGGTGTGTGTGTGTGTGTGTGTGTTCAGGTGGTGGGGGAGCTTCCACGCCGACCTCACTCCCCAGTCTTAAATGCTGTCGTGTGGACGCTCCTCTCCTGCGGTATTTTACTGACTTTTGGTTTCCTCATCTTCACCCTGCGCTTCAGAAACAACAGGTAGACCACAAAGACCCCCCCCCCCCCCACACACACACACATATAACCAAAGAAGATATAAAAATGGAATGAATCATTTATATTTGCACGTGTTGTATCATCAGGATAGTGAAGATGTCCAGTCCCAACCTGAATGTTCTGACTCTATTTGGAAGTGTCCTCACCTACAGCAGCGGCTTCCTGTTTGCCCTCGATGAACGCACGCACTCACAGGGTGGGGCGTCTCCCGCCGTGCTGCAAGTAAGAGCCACGGCGTCGCTAGAGCGTTGCTCGGCCTGCTGAACACGCCTGACAGGTCGATGCGTCCCCCACAGGCTCGGTTGTGGACTCTTTGCATAGGAAGTACGCTGGTGTTTGGACCCATCTTGGGGAAGACGTGGCGGCTGTACAGAGTGTTCACCCAGCGGATGCCTGACAAGAGAGTGGTATGATTGGAGCATTCTCTTATTGCTATCTTGCTAGTGTAACACTGATGCTGCACAAGGGCCTCAGCTAATTGTGTAACTGCCACTGATGTGTTTGGCGCCTGCGCCTCAGATCATTCGAGACGTCCAGCTCATGGGTCTGGTGGCTCTGTTGATCCTGGTGGACATGCTGGTCCTCACTGTCTGGCACTTCACAGACCCCTTCAGGTGTTCACGATCGGTCGCCGCTGTTGTCAAGGTAGAATCCTTTTAATTGTTGCGCCTGAAAAGCAAGTAAAGGTTCTGTTTTGATGAAATAACTATTACAGATTATAACAGCGATGCGTCACGCTTGTGTAAAGCCTGATTTTGTGACTGCAAAAATCACAAAGCCATAACGTAATGAATTAGACACATGTTGGTGGGATATCAACTACTGTTATTCTTACAATACAATGCAGTAGTAGCGATGCGTTATTGTCTTACCTTCCTGGCCCAGGTGCTGAAGAGGGACGTCTCCTTCTCCTTGTCTGAGCTGGACACCTGCTCCTCTCTGTACTCAGATCTGTGGATCATCGTCATTGCTCTTCAGAAGGTAAATATTCTATGTTTTATACTATCGTAACATTGGAAACATTGCAAAGAAAGCCTTTTCAATGGTTTTAACGAATCAACTGAATTGAACATAACATAACATCCTGGTTGGCTATAAAAGCAGCACCCTTTAAAGGCGTGGTTCATCATGTGGAAGCATTGGACATATTAACCAATAAAATGTTGGTTGATATGTTTCGTTCCGAGCTTTTCGTGATAAATAGTTAAAAGCCGAAGGACATGTCCAGTACGTTCCAGAGAAACAGAGCAGAACGGGGCATTTTATCAAAAGATTGCCTTTCTGTGTTCTACAGGGCTGCCTTCTTCTCTATGGGACTTACCTAGCTGGCCTGACCAGCAACGTCAGCCTCCCTCCAGTCAACCAGTCTCCCACCATCTTAACAGTCGTCACGCTGGTCGCCATCTCTTCAGCTGTGGCGGCCCCCGTGTCCATCTTCCTCCAGACGTGGCCCAATCTGCTCTACAGCACAGTGGCAGGTGCCATTTTCACCTGCACTCTGGCCACCAACTGCATGCTGTTTGTGCCTCAGGTAGAATAAGCCAGCTCAAAAATACATAGGCAAGATACAAGACCAAAAAAAAGAAAAGAAATGCCAGGACCAAACTTTAAAGAAAATGTGTTCTTTTGAAATACTCTGATGTGTAAACTTTTAAAGGCAGAAACCTCTATGTGTGAGTGTGTGTGTGTGTATGGGGGGGGGGGTCTAGAAACATCTAGAAACCAGGATTCGGAGCAGACAGTTGGAGAAACGGGATCTGTTGATTGTGAGACATATGACAGCGATGCCTGTGTGACCGTCTTTACTTTTTTTTGGCAGTAAATTCATTTTAATGATCGTGGCGAACCCACTTCCTCTTTTCACCGTGTCAGTTTGCGATGCCTATCAGTGGATTGTGACTCACGTCGAAGGTGTTTATGAGTCAGAAGCATGTCAGCTGTTGCAAACAGGTTTACGACTCTCAGTCTGGAGGTGGGTTGCGTTGCGATAAAGGCATGCATCTCCAGTGGGGGGGGGGGGTATTCAAACAGTGAGCAATCTGCTGAAACACACCTGGTCAAAAGGGCCTGATGACGAATATTGGGCGACAGATAAAAATAAATAAATCTTAAATCACGTTTTACACACTCGCACCTGCAGCTGACCCAGTGGCGTCAGTTTGAAGAGGATCAGAACAGCCTGAATCAGATGGCCAAGTACTTCAGCAGTCCCAGTAGGAGCCAGCCGTCGGTGTACAGCCAGGATGAGATCTACTACCTGCTGGGGGAGAACAGCTCCATGAAGAAACTCCTCAACGAGGTGTTGCGTTTTCTTTTAGTCTGTACATTATTGTGCTTATCGTGATATATATTAGCTTACCTATGATGCCGTATCATCGGTACGATATTTTTGGTCAGATGTAACACACAACCCCCCCCCCCCCCCAGACAATAGGTGACTAATGCACAAACAATCTTTCCATGAAACACTTCATGTGTATCGTGGTTCTCATAATATTTCATCTTTCGTTTGCCACGGCAATTTCAGAAAATTGCTGTGATCGACAGTCTGCAGGAGCAGGTGAGCAACGCCAAGGAGAAACTCCTGCGACTCATGTCCGCCAGCAGGACCGCCAAGGAGCGGGACATGGACTCCTCCGATGCAAACCTCAACTCCTCCTCCACTCAGGCCACAGAGCTGCTGCACGAAGGCCCCTGTTCTTCACCTCTACCTCCAACAGACACCAAATCACAACGGTCACCAACACACCCCTCCCCTGTTCTCACGGTGACCGCTGCTGTTGCGCCATTCTCTGAGCCTCCCTCTGCTCCAGACTCCTCCAGCCACGCTGCTGCTTCTGCGCTCCCTGCTGATGTTCATATGGGTGAAATTCAGAGGCGTGTCACTGCTAGAAGGAAAGACACACCCGAGTCCAGAGCCGGGGAGGATCTCACACGGCCCTTGCCCCCCCAGCCCACTGGCTGTCTGAGAACAGCAGAAGAGACAGTTCATTTTGTCACTTCTCTACAACCTCACAGAGCTTTAAGCCCCACTCAAGCAGAAACCTTCACCTACCAGAGAGGGCCATCGTCCCTTTTGGGATCGAGCGCCCGACTGGCTGGTTTTGTCAGCAGCGAGCAGCTGCAGGAAATCCTCCAGGAGCTGAGTGTGGACGCAGTCATGGAACGCTCTCTCCGATCTCCCAACCAGACGTCTAGAACACCATCTCCGCTAAAGCATCCTGAAGCCTCTGCATTTTCACCTCCCTCCCTCAATCCACCGGTCTTCTTCCGCTACCCCAGCATCTCCCCTTATGCGATGAGGAAACGCCGTCCGCCGTTTCACTCCTCCAGAAGGGCTTTGGCTCGCTTCTACACTGATCCAGAGCCTGCTGCTTGTCGGATGAAGAGGAACACGTGTGAGCACCGTAATCTGGGCAGACGACCGAATGGAGTGGACGAGTCCCTCCTTGGCGTTCGCAGCAACGACCTTGAGATGGAGGAGGTGGATGCGGAGGCAGATGAAATGATAGCGAGATGTCATAGGTGTGTTCCAAGGTCCCACAGATGTTCTGCCTTCCCTTGTGCAGAACACAATCAGTCACCTGATGTGGAAGCAGGAAGTGAGCTTGAGCAGCACCGTAGACACATCAGAGACTCCTGTGGGTCCTGGGACTCCGACTCGAGCAGCTCGACGGACTACTGTTACTACCATCGACCCTACTGTGAGTCCTGCCTGCAGCGGGGCACTCTGTTGTCCTCAGACAGCTCCTCAGACTCCTCCGACAGCGAGTGCGAAGGCTTCACAGGCCTGTATCGCTCCCCACACCCCGTGGTGTTCAACGAAGATATCAAGCCCACATTCGTATGACCAAAGGCTGACTGCACTTTACGGGTTCATCCATTTCTACCACTTGTGTTAGTGTGCTAAGTGTTGTCTAAAATTAAAATTGAGGTCTAACACACATGAAGTTAATGTGCATCTATCATGGAAGGTTATTTTAATATAAGAATGTATTTTATATTCCTCATGAAATGTGGTTAAAGTGGATCTTTGGCTTATGAAACTATTTGGCCTCTTGTTGTTGTTGTTGTTTTTGACATACTTAGAGCACGATCGCCGTACGTCTGCGTTCAGGTAGGATTCATGTGATATTCTGAAAATGGCCGACTTTTAGAGCAAAAGCATAGAAATCAAAATCAATGACTTTTACAGGAAACCCAGCAAGTTTTTGTACAAACACTGTATTTATTTTGTTATTTATTTTGGGATGTTTTGCAGTATACTCTCAGTCTCCCTCTCTTTTTTTTAAACTGATTTAATTTGTATAACATTCCTTAAAAATAATATGGGATGCGTGCATTTATTGGAGTATTTAATGTACAAAGGACACAGCTATCCTAAGAGCTTCTCTATCAAAGTGTGTGTGTGTCTGTGTGTGTGTGTGTGTGTGTGTGTGTGTGTGTGTGTGCGCGTGCATTGACTGGCTCGTCATCAACTTTGACTTGTGAAGTAAAAATTAAAAAGGCCTTCAGTTTCCTTAATTTGATAAGCAACATCTTTAAAAATGTACTAAATTAAAATACTTGTGTCCTCCATGTGACTTGAACCAGGATGACTGTATTGGAGGGAGTTGATTCAAGCGAAATATTTTACTGCAAATCCTAAATGCAGCGTATTTCCCCCAAATAATATCATAATTTTGCATTGGCCTCGCTCTCCCTCCGACCACATACATGCTTCCTTTCTTCTGCTAATAGGAAAAAGTGTGTTTGCCGGGGGAGGTGCTTCTATATGAAGGGAAAAACTGCGTCTCACATTACTTATACTCTGCTGCCTGCTTTTGAGATGCTTCTGTGCTCCATTCTGGATGGCAGCCTGGGAGAAGTTCCCTTTGATGTAGAGCATAACAGAGTTTAAATAAACCACACGAGAGACAGACTGCCAGCGTCAATGTGCAGCAGGAAAGTCTTTCTTTCTTTGCTTCGGTAAAATCATAAAACTTTTTTTTTTTCCCCGTTGTGTTCCGATGAGTGCCTTAAGCCGTGGGCCTTCACACGATTTTATTATGTTCGCATAATGATAATAAAGTATCTTGAATATGTGCATTCTGTTCATGATTAAGAATGCTGACTTGAATTAAACAGTAAATAATATTGGGAAATTATTTCTGAAATGATTTGATTCTCCTCAAGTGGTTTTATGCCACTGGAAAAGCAGAAACAATGCCAAATTCCCAGATAATCCTTCATAACGGGATTGTAAATTGTAAATCAAATCTTTAATGTTGATAATGTAATAGCTAAATAGACCTGGCCCAGGTGAAACTGTAATCTAGGAAGAGATAATAAATCCTTTAACTTGAATTGTATCACCATTTATTTACCATCCAAAATGGCCCTTAGATAATATAATGCAAAGTTAAGGCAGGTTCAGTTTTTTACATAACAAAGCAATGCTCTGTGAATTAAAAATAAAAACAGACAGGGACATCAAATATGGTGAATAAGATAAATCATATTTCAGTTTGGATTTCCATTGGCTGATAAAAACATCAATCATGAGAGTGGACCCGCCCATTTATTCCTGTCGCGGCATGGGGGGGCGGCGCTTCTGAAGTCCAGTGGGCGGTGCCATGATAATTTTTCCATGTGGTGCTTCAAGAGGGACATTGTTATTGGGCAATGAAAAACGGTTACCGCCCATTTCTGAAGGTTACCCTCTCTGATTGGCTAAAAAAAAGTCACCCAGATTCGCCGTTTGCGCGTTCACTTTTCTTATTCCCCTTCGCAATCTACGCCAACTGCGTGAACATCCCTCCACGATAACGGAGCAATCCCCGTAACCCTTTACGCCATTAGCGTAGATGACGTCCGGAGCGACAAAGACAGCGAGCTCGAAACCTATGGGGAAGGAATAAAAGAAGACGTTCAGTCCCGTCGCACGCCGTACGCAAGAGTCCGCCGCCCCGGGCCTTCGGTAACGACGCCGACGTTCCACGGCGAAGAGCGTGGATTCAGTCACCCCGTAACCGCTGAGTTCGCCGAAGAAGACTGCTTGCTTTCGGGTCTGAAGGTTAGGGTATAGCGAGGGAGCCGCCATGGCAGCCGGATCGTTGAGCCTCCACATCGGGATATGAAGAGGAGCCGCCCCGTTTATTCTTCGCCCCGTTCTGGTTCGACGCTCTGAACGTCCGAGCTTTTACCTTCTTCATCTGCGTGAAAATAAATCGCAATTGATTTTAATCAGGGGAGGGGGGGCCCACGGGGAGAGGCCAGATTCATGAGCGTTTTAGCCAAAGACGCGTCTTCAAAGGCCCGCTGAAGAGAACCTGGACTATAATGAATTAACGAGGCTGCGAGCGACTATTGTTGGGGAAAGAGGGGCTCACAAGACTGTACGAAGTCAGGGGGGGGTGAAGGATCGCTTTTCGCTTGGCTTCCCAACAATATCGTATCCGGCCATCCCTTTTTGGATGAGAAGGTCCGGCTGATCGATCAGCCCAGCCGTTCAGCGAGTCAGTCCCGCTCATCGAGAGAGCCTCGCCGGGATCGGATCATGTCCGGTCGGCCCAGGACCACCTCCTTCGCGGAGAGCTGCAAGCCGGTGCCGCAGCCCTCTGCGTTCGGCAGCCTGAAAGTCAGCCGTAAGTACTAGACTGCCCCCCCCCCTCATCACCGGTACACAGCGTGATGTTAGCTCCCGCTAGCCTAGCCTAGCCCTGTCATATAAACGTGTCGGGTGGTACGTGTGGAGCACGGGAGGCCGCGCCAGGCAGGGCCGGTGCAAGGGGGGGGGGGGAACTGGGGCCCCGGTTTACAGGCTGTCAGAATCGGACGACGAGACGGCCCCCGTCTCCGAAGCGTCCCTCTCCCTTCTCCTGAGGGTCCCGTCTCCTGAGCGTCCCGTCTCTTGAGGGTCCCGTCTCCTGAGGGTCCCGTCTCTTGAGGGTCCCGTCTCTTGAGGGTCCCTCTCCCTTCTCCTGAGCGTCCCGTCTCCTGAGCGTCCCTCTCCCTTCTCTTGAGGGTCCCGTCTCTTGAGGGTCCCATCTCCTGAGGGTCCCTCTCCCTTCTCCTGAGGGTCCCGTCTCCTGAGCGTCCCTTCTCCTGAGGGTCCCGTCTCCTGAGCGTCCCGTCTCCTGAGGGTCCCGTCTCTTGAGGGTCCCGTCTCTTGAGGGTCCCGTCTCCTGAGGGTCCCCCTCCCTTCTCCTGAGGGTCCCGTCTCCTGAGCGTCCCGTCTCCTGAGGGTCCCCCTCCCTTCTCCTGAGGGTCCCGTCTCCTGAGCGTCCCGTCTCCTGAGCGTCCTCCTCCCGAAGGGGCCCGCTGGCAGCCGGACCCGAGCACACTAGCCGGGTCTCGAGTTCCCTTCAGACGGGAGTCTGCCGTAGATCGGTGCTACTTCCCGTCGCGTCGCCCCCTGCAGCCGGTTACCGCTCGTAATCGTCATGTGATCGATTTCAGACCACCTGCTCAGGTATTCAAGTCTTCCTGTACAGATCGTTATTGCCTCCTGCCCAGGAGACTTCCAGCTACGTCCACTTTTCTCTTTCGGTTGTGCATAATTGGGGGTGTGAGGGGACCCCCCCCCCCCACCCCAGTCTGGTGATGTGGGCATGATGTGTGTTGGTGGCGTGAGGCCTGATGCTGAACCGCTCTGGGCCGTGGAGCTGGAGGCATGCAATTTATGATGCCTTGCAATGGCAAGAAACGTGGCAAAATATCCGCGCCAGATGTAATACTTCCCCTTTAATATTCTTTAGGTATCGGTTTGCTACTAAATTGGCACCAGATATGAGGATGACCATAAAAACGTCTCTGTAGTCGAGTTTTACGATGGCGTTCTGGCTGGGACTTCTCCGCCTGAAACTACTGCTTTTACCAAAAGACTCATCTCTAAAGTCAATATATTATTATTATTATTATTATTATATATCATGATGGCCTGGAACTTCTGCCACCCAGTTAAATGATTTTTTTCAGCCCATTGAGGAACACGCTAGTCCAGATTGTAATAATCAGGTAGTGCACAAACACAACGATATCTGCAGTGTATTTTTAACATGGTTGGGTTGAACGTGCTACAGGTATCGGCCTCTGCTCAGCTGTTTAATTTGTGTCTGTGAGGGTTGCAAGTTCTAAACTGGTTTATATCAAGCGTTTTAATTAGATAATCATGAACGAGAAAATCGGGTCAAATCTTGTCTGCAGAGCGAATCTTCATCATTTTGAATGATCGCAGCCCAAATCGTTTTTACTAGAGGTCTCAAAGCAAACCTGTAAAGTAAACCGGACGGGGTATCCCCTTGATGTAATAATATCTGATCAAATAGGACGTGGGCGGTTTGTTGGATTCTTGACGCGGTGGATTCGATGTCAAATTGGGTCAACGATGACTTTGCTTTCTTGTAATGTCGATGGGAATTCAGACTTTGAGTCATACGGCTTAAAGTGAAAGCAATAATCAGAAAACTCAAATTATTAAATCAATCCCTTTCTGGTGTTAAATGTTGAGTAACATTTGTGCAGACCAAGCAGAAAACGGAGCTGCGGTGGGTTTTGTTCTGAAGCATAGGAAGCCACGTAGCCGCATCGCGCCGGTAAACCTCGCCTGGACGGGGAAATGGTCGCGTTAAAGTTTGCTGCCGTGAGTTTGGGATGAATCACCTTTCCTGTGGTGAACTTCGCGTAAGCTTTATCAATAGTGTGATAGACATTGTCAATAAAGATTGACGATGTTCCGTGTTTCTTGCCCCACCTCGTCCGCTGCAGTGATGACGCACACTCCCGAGCTACGTCCTGGTTCGGTTTGTCAGCCTGCCGGTTATCCAGCTGGATAAAAGCTGCCGCCTGGCTTCGGTTCTCGATGCCGTCGCTCGGATCTTGACTTCTTGTCTCGGTCCATAGCTATTCTTGATCGAGCCGTCGTTTCTGCTGGATTCATAGAAATGGAAGCTGCGTAGCGATCGCTGTCATTTAATTTCATTTTTTTTTAAATTTCATATCGCAATAGGAAGACCAAGTTTAAATATAAATCTGAGGACATGGTTTTGTGAACGAGGTTCCGGTTCTGAGTGACATCGCACTGATTGTCTTCTACCCTGTTGGCGTTCGAAGGCTGTGCTGCAGGAGGTTTTTGTGGAGATACTATCACCCACTGTTGGTGTTGTCCAAATGCACACGGAAGCACGGGAAGTCACAATCCTGCAAATGTTGTCTTGAAATTTAATTTCAAATATTGTGAGACCTCCTGGTTTTCTGTAAAGGAAGTTTGTACGTAACGTTTTCAGTTAATCTGAATATAGATTTTGTCAGTAAATTAATAATTGCTTGGCATCTAAAATGTAAAAAAAAAACTGATTAATGTTACAAACTTGAACGATAAACTCGTCAAAGATGTCGGAACATATTTTTGGAAATGTTTTTTATCCAATGGACTTGTCAATGAACCAATTAATTGTGCTTCAGACCAAATTAGACACACACACGTATTCACACGTGTGTGTGTGTGTGTGTGAGAATACATTGGCTGATTATCCCCAGCAGCTGTAGCCACTATGGATGATCCTGAGGAGGCACTAACCCCTCCTATACAGGCGAACAGGGACACACACACATTGACACACCCACATGGGCGCTCTTTGGTTGTATTTTTTTTGGGTGAGGCAGCTGGCCAAGAACAACGAGAGGCCTGCTTAGCATTTCAAAGGTGCAGCTCTTTCTCCCCCCCCCCCTCCTCTCTGTCTTCCTCGCTCATTTAACAAGTGACGATGAGAACAAAGTGAAATATTCCAACCTTGATTCCGAACGAAAAGGACGCGACTGGGAGAAAACTCCAGCCATCAGAGTCACTCTGGGTTTCTGACGGCGATCCATGATGTTGGACGAGACGGTTGATCTCTGGACAGTCCTTTGGGGGGGGGGTTGGCGTTCTTTGATGGAGCTTGACATGACGTTTTAGGCGGCACGCCTTTGTGATATCTAAAACCATTTGATATAAGCATATGGCCGTGTTTGCCCAGTTTCAGAAAGCGAGCACGAGGACCGTTTGTGACTTTCAGTCATGGTGATTCATGAATGATCAGGCGAGGATTTCTCGTCTGGCAGTGAATACGTGTTTTCACTTCAACTGGATATTTTCTCATTGACTAGCCTGAGAGAATGTTGAAAGCAGCCGGCTGTTGTCACGGTAATGTGGGGAAAGTCTTTGATGGATAAAGGGAGAGCGCTTCACTGCGATAAATGGTTCTCTTCTGCAGAACCTTCTAATGCAAGTATGACATGGAGGCAAAAGTATTAATAATGATGGCTTATTTGGCCTCTTTGTGCACATGCTAGCCACATCCAGCCGTGGCCTGGACTCGCCTGGTGACCTGAATTGACTATCGATGCTTCTGGATAAAAAATGGCAGCGTCCCTCTCTTCTGTTGTAGCTGAGTATTTTGGCTTTACTAGATTAGATAAGTATGTGAAGGCCATGCTGGGCACACGTGTCCAAAAGTTCACTCAAAAAAAAAAAAAAAATTCAATTCCAGGTGCAATCTGCTTGAATGGCCTCTTGATGCTTACGGAAGACGAGGCAGTAGGACGAGGACACCTGTTCACTGACCTGAGAGAGGCATGCTAGCAGACCCAGGCCGGTCCTGCAGCATCACACATAGTCTTATCATTGTCTGACTCTTCAGTGACGGGTATTTTATTGGTCAGCTGATCACAGATCTGTCCCGAGAGCTCGCTGTTGCATCACCTCTTATTGCCCATGTCTGGACCGAAAGGTTGCCCTTGAACACACGGAGGAAGACCTTGGACTGCTGATATGCGAGCTGTTGGCATGATAAGCGGAGCTCGCCTACCAGTTATACATGACTCGTGTTCACCACGTAGGCCGTTCTGGTTGGTCTTTAGTTGCTCGTTTCCTGATGTCACTGTAAAACCGCTTTTGCATTCTAATGATGGGCTTCCTTGCATTCAATTGTTAGCTTGCTGTCCTCGCTTCCATTTCTGTTCATTCAGCTGTACAACTATTTGCCTGCAGGCTTTGCAGAGACGACGTGCGTAATTGGCCAAAAACTTGCTGACAACAGTCGATGAACGATGCGGAGAAAAAAAGAGCTGGTTGCCCTGCCGACGGTCGACCACCTTGCCTTACATGACTGTTGTTGTTTGTTCTTAGTGTCCTCTTTCGTACTTCTCTTTGTCTTGCTTTAGGGGATAAAGATGGCAGCAAGGTTACAACAGTTGTGGCCACTCCAGGCCAAGGTCCCGATCGGCCACAGGAAGTAAGCTACATGGACACCAGGGTCATCGGCAACGGCTCGTTCGGCGTCGTCTACCAGGCAAAGCTCTGCGACTCGGGAGAGCTGGTTGCCATCAAGAAAGTCCTGCAAGACAAACGGTTTAAGGTAAAATGCACACGCAAGTACCTTTTTAGATCAGTTCACAAAGTACAAGAAACAAAAAGAGGAGTCGCGGGAGTTGGAGGATAATACGCCGGCACGCTGATCAACTGGATGAAGTGATCTTTCACAAGAACGTTGAGATCAGTGAAGCTGCGAAGCAAGAGAAGACGAAGGCAGAGATCCTTCCTGCTCCTGGCGGGAGGTTTGTGTGGCCTTAGCGAGATCCTTTCCACCACAAACGGACTCACTGATACTCGGTTAAGTTTAGTTCAGTCGCGTCCTTAGGAAAGCCATTTCCTTCCAAGCAAAGTTCTGCTGGTATCCTCCCTTTGTGTTTTGAATAGATTTGACTTGTGGTTTGTTTGGGGGGGGGGGGGGTTGGCGGCTCACGGATGAAAGACTTCAGGCCTCCAGGCTGGCAGGACGGCTGTTAGGATTCTCATGAAGGCTTTAGGCTTGATGGTAATGGCTGCACATTGTTATAGTGTTTGTACATTGTTATAGTATTTGTACTGGGTAATACAATTTAACAATCAGCTTGATATTTTGGCGATGTCGACTGTTAGGGTTGAAGTTGAGCCTGCCGCGTTTCCCTTCAGGGACCATCGGATGGTTTTACCGATCCAACTGGTCCGGCTGAATAGTTGAGCAGCTTTGCGGCTCTGGTTTAACCTTTTGGAGGTTCAGCCCAAATCTTCAGTAGGTGTAATCATGCTACTGTACAAAACCAGATGAGCTCTATGATGGCCAGCTGCCAGAAATCACATCTGCAAGTGTTCGGTCCTTCTGCTTGATTGTGATGAAGTCCTGCTCTTTCCTGCTATCCTGCGGTTAGCTTGCGGCTAGCGCAGCATGCCAGCAGGTGCTGCGTTTTAAACAGCGGTCAGCTAACGATCACAGATGCAACGATGTCGGTGATCTGAGACTCTTCACCAACTTCTCAGCCTTTTTTTTTTTGTCCCACCGTTTTTCACTTGGCCTGGCCGGTCCTTCCTCGTGAACGGCTCCTTCTGAAAAGTGCAGCACATTAGTGCTAATACGCTGCACATGACCCCCCAAGCGGACCCAGAAAGCGTTTCCACTGCCACGGGCAAACGCGTCGGAACACCTGCGTTCCGTTTTCTCGTTTTTCATTCTCCTCTGTGCCTTTTCTCCACACTTCTGTTCTTCTTCTGTCTGACTGGGCCTTTGTCTGGGAAGTGATTCTCCATCGGCAGAACCCTTCTGGTCCAACGTGTGAAGGCTTTGTCACCGTCTCAGACACGCGCAAGTCAAAAAGGTTACCATGTGAATAGTGTTAGATTTGTAGCTGACAAGTGCATGATGTAAACTTGATGAACTTACAATCTACCCCTGGTGCATTATGGGATAAATCCTACCCCACTCCCATCAGAGGGATCGTATATCTCCTCATTGGAAAATGGATCCTTGCATTAAAACCAATGAGCAGGCCCGGAGTGAGAGCATGAAACCGGCTTAATAATTTATCTGCTAATCAAATCTCTTTAGTTCAAATTGTGGCTTTCTTTGTTATAGTTTGGCCCTAAAGCTATTAAAAGCTTCAATGAGTACGATCATTTTAGTGGACACTATAGGGCTGCAGAGATAAACTGACATCTTGTCTTCTCAATGTCTATGATATGAGTGAAGTCAGGAATTTAAGGAAAGGACTTTGTTGCTGTGGGTTGGACAGTTCTGCATGCAGAGCAACGCCTGTCGACGAACGCTAACAAAAAGGAATAAAAAGGCTCCATTAATCCATTCAAAACTTGAAAGCAAATATTAAGTTGTATGATCCCGTGGATGCGTTTGTGAATGTGTCTGTTTAAGAGGCCTCCTCCCACAGCGCCAGATTTCACTTTAGCCAGTTTTGTTGTCCCCACGAACCCAAAGTAGTTCCGTTTCTATCCGGTCCACAACCGCAAAAAGACAACTCAAAAGCCAGATGTGGCGTTTGTCGCTGGTCCCGACCGAGCAGCGAGTCGGGAGACATTCCGATGGCGAAGTAAATACATGTGTCCACCGGATTATTCCTCCTCCTGACAAAAGAGGTCTGAGACCAGGCTTGGGTCTCGCGACTGGCACGCCAGAAGGCCTCGGGTTGAGCACCATGAACAGAACCCAGTCACGGCTCCAGCACAAAAACACGCTTGACAGACTTTGGTGGACGAGTTGGGCAAAGACTTCTTATGACGAGAGACACGGCAGATTTAAGACTTCTTGCAGGCTCTCTCTCTCTCTCTCTCGCTCGCTCGCTCCATCCCTCCGTCTCTGCTGGTCTGGCTATCGACACACTCGCAGATGACAGGTCAGCAGGAAGGACTGCAGCATAACCGGGGCAGGGCATGTATTGAACAGCCCGTCTGCTCCTCCTCCACATGGCCCATCTTCCACACACACACACACACACACAAACGCACAAAGAGACACGCCCTCAGACACTCCCACTGAGCCCCTGCAAGAGAGCGAGGGCGTTGCCTGCGGCGCATGATGGTTCGATGGCCGATCCGTGACCCGCACGCCATGACGTGTGCGCTTGCAGTTGCAGGAAGGGTGGGGGGGGGGGGGGGACCGTTTAGCATTAGCTTGTCAGTGAATTACCGGTAGCTGTGGAGCTACTATCTGCTGCAGGGAGGATGGGCTCTTGTTTCGTTGATGTACGCCTCGCTCTGTTGCGTTAAAAATGATTGCGAGGGGATTATTTATCCTCCGTAATGTGGCCATCGGCTTTAGTCGGACTGACCCACATAGCAGCAGGTCTCATTTGTCGCCTCGGCAGCTCGATACGAATGGTGACGTGTCCTCAGACCTTTTATGTCTTTCTTTGTCTTACGATCGATCCTCTTCTTCTGGATTCTCCGCTAACTTCCTGTGTGAACTTTATACGAGCGTTTCAGATGAAGTCAACAAACACGCAGCGCTGCGATAAAGAAGGGCAGAGAGTATCAGCCCTAGCGGTTGCTCCATGAATTGCTGCTCAGTATTGCATAGCTAATGGCGAACCAGTTTCTGCGTTGACGCGCCGTGACGCCGGTTCTGTTCACACCGCAGACGAATCCTGCTTTACCACATTTAGTGTTTTGGCTGAAGGTTTGTTCTGTGAACTCTTTTAGTTTCCCAGATGTCTTTTATCCCTACTTTAATCCGTGCATGGTAACGGACGGCGTGCCATCTATCGGCGCCGGCGTTCTGTGAAATAATACATTTCTGATTGTTTAATTAATTAACGCGAGCCGCAACGCAGGACTGGTGTTCTATCTTTTGCCTCTTTGTGTTTCAGAACCGGGAGCTGCAGATCATGAGGAAGTTGGATCACTGCAACATCGTCCGCCTGCGCTACTTCTTCTACTCCAGCGGAGACAAGGTCAGCGGCTCGGCCCGACGCCGGCCTGTCTGCACTTTGTCACGTTGAATTGAGTTTTTAATTTCTTCATAAAAACATTTAACAACAACAGTAATTGATTCTTCTGACGCTTTAATTGACACTTTTAGCTGAATGAGAAATGGGCAGACTTTAAGATGATGACTAAAACTAGAATTAGCATGTTGTCATGTCTTAGCTGTTAGCTGACTGACTGCATTGTGTGGATTTCTAATAGGTTGGAGACTCTGACAGGATGCCTTTACATCCAAAGGGCCGGACGCTTGCTCTTTATAGTGAGGGCCGGTGCTGTTCTGTATACCAGGTGCTGACCTGCTGGTCATCTCGGGTTCATTGCCCTGGAAATGTCCATGTGTGGGCAGGAGGAGCGATTCAAAATGTCTCCTCTGTTTGTAAAGATTAGCGTGAATCTCTTCCTTAATTCATTAGTACGTACAGAACATGTGACGGGGAGGTTCTTCTCTGAGCGCGTAGCCTGGGTGTCTGGAGACTACAGCGAGGGGGGGGGGCAGGGCAGTGACTCAGGTTAATAATAGACTAGCCCCGCCCCCCCCCTCGCTGTAAACTCCACCCTGTCGCCGCCTCGTGTCATGTGCTTGCTGGCCTCTGAGAATCGCGGCTGATTCTTGGTACTCTGGCACAGCGATGACAAAGACGAGCCCACGTTGTTCACTCGTTTATTTATTTGTTGTGTTTCTGTCCCCGCTCTTACCTTCACACCTCCTAAATCCCCCTTCATGTGTTGCCTTTCATGTATTAATGGCCTCCTTCCTCCTCGCCGGTCACATTCTCTCACCCAAGGCTAATTATGGCGGCTGGCTGAACGTAGACGGGGTGGGGGGGGGCAGCAGAGAGCTGCAGACAGGTTGATGGCTAGATAGAGGCGAGAGGTCAGGTCGGGCGTTTGGGGGCGTTTCCTGTGGGGAGGAGCCATCGACGTGTCGACAGGTATTCTTATGCAACTGCTGTCGTGTGGCGTTCTGTCTCGACACACACTGCTTTTGCTCGTACCCTTTGGCCGCTTGTATAATACTGTTCAAACAGACGGCCGCGGGTTCAGGCGGCGCAGGCAGGAAGGCAAAGAGCAGCTTGACTGCTACCTTTTCAAAATAAGATCTCGGGGAAAACGCACCATTGGTGTAAATTAAACATTCTGTCTCACCGCGACATAAACCAGTAAGTTGAGACACAAAGTTCCTCGACTCTCACCCTATCGGAGGGCCTCCGAGGGCCTGTTTGCGTTGGCTGCTTGATTATCTCCTGACTGACTTGGAGTGGTGATTTGTGCAAATACAACTTCATTTGATAATTTGCAACGATTAATATTCTGTATATTGAATGATAAATTAAATTCTGCTGTAACTGAAGCCGAAGCACTAAATCCAGAACACAAACGGAGTCTCTAAAAACCTCAAACCTGGTCTGAATCATCGACTCTGCTTAAATGGTGCGTTTCTAAATAAATGCACGTTACCAAAGTACCTCCATTAATTCCGTGCTGGTTGGTTTGTAGGTGAAAGTACTGCGGTTTCCATGTATAGTCTGCTTGTTGGACTTTGTGTAACGGTCACTTGAACATTTCTGGATACATTCGGGCCGCAGAGAGCGAGAGAAAGAGCAGTGGGCCGGCCAACAGCTCATTTTTATCAGGGACCCAGTAGCAGTTTTACCTGCCCCTCTCCGCACCAGTGCCGCCCTGCAGTGGCCGGTATCTCAGCATAAACACAGAGACACTCTTGTATACACAGACGTTCCAGTAAGAAGGTCTGGTGGTGGCGCTGCAGAATCTGTGATGAACCAAAGACATCGGGCGGCGCCCCCTGTCCCCTCGCTCTGCAGTTATTACAAACATCCACTGCTGCGCATGTCTCGGGTCATATGGATGCGTTACGTCGAGTCCCGACTCGTGCAATATGCCAAGTATGATTAAATGAGCTTCACAAAGTCGCCGTACCAGGAAGCGCCAAATGCAAGTTCTATTATAAGCCACACTCGTGGAAAGTGGCGTGCATGCCGTCTTTTACGCGCGGCGCAGATCCCATCAAGCCCCTCCTCGTGCACGGCGTAGCCCGGGGATTGGTCGAGAGCTCGGCCAGTTGTTCAGGTGCAAGCCCAGCAAATCAGAGGCCGAACGATTTGGCTGTGTGGAGCCAAGGAAGTGGCTTTATAGTGAGGCAGGAAGTGAGTCATCACTGTTGCTAGGCTAAATATAGCTTAAGTGGCGGCAACAGGAGGGGGGGGGGGCTGTAGTCGTCACGAATGTTATCAGTGGGAGGAAGGAAGGGGGTGCACAGGCACAGAACGAGTTTGGGCGATGCTAATGATGGAATGCTGTCGCCACGCTACCGGCGTCTGAAAGCTGTTCATTGTGGCCGACGGCTGCACCAGTTCATGGGAGCCGGCCTCCCAGTACTCCCGCCCAGTATGTAGGCGCCCTGATGGAGTGGGAGGGAGCGGTCGCACAAAGCAGGCCTTTGAGCTGCCGGAGGCCGACGGCGCAATCTGTTGGAGGAGACTGCAGTGCATCAGGAGTAGCGGGGATAAAGTTATAACACCCGACGGGCCACCGACGGACCACCGACGGGCCGCCGACGGGCCGCCGACGGGCACACAGGCGAGCAGCGAGCGCAGACATGAGCTCCGGCGTGCCCCAGAGCGGAACGTGCGCACGCCCGCCGCTCGCCAAAGGCCTTGTCCAGCCAGGGAAGAAGCCGATGATATCGCTGTCTGCGGCTGCTGCTGAGTATCGGCCATTATGATGCGTGGCGATGCGTTTCCTGCTGTCGGGGGTGGGGGGGGTTCTAAACGATGGATTCCGAGTTGGACTCGGGAGAAAAACTTAAGTTACATCCGCCTGCCGCACCTCGGGAAGGGGCGGCGACTGGCCGCCGCTCGGGAGCTGGGAATGTTTGCCTTGTAATAGGCCTGCGCGTTGCCGTCCCGCTGGTAGCTTTGCCCCGGTGCCGGCTCGACCCCATGCGGGTCGAGAATGACCAACGATGACAAAACGTAATCATGAGCAAACAGCTGCCGTGATTTTCACACCTCCCAAACGACCGTCATTGTTTATTACGGGGACTTCCAGGTCATGCGAGGGTTAAATGTTGTCTTCGTTGTCGCTTCGCTCCGACAGAAGGATGAAGTGTATCTGAATTTGGTTCTGGATTACGTTCCTGAGACGGTCTACAGAGTGGCCCGACACTACAGCCGAGCCAAACAGACGCTGTCCATGGTGTACGTCAAGGTAGGAAGTGTGTGTGTGCGTGTGTGTGCGTGCGTGTGTGTGTGTGCGCGCGCACAAACACAGTTGCTGAGGGTAGCTTTATTAACGAACCCTATGAAAGGCCGTTTTTACTCAAACTCCCGTACAGTGTGCTTTATGTTTACGTCTTTGTCAGGAGAGCGTCTGAAAGATTTCAGGACATTTCTGTTCCGTTACTTTAAATATAAATCTGAAATCTTTCCAATAATTAAAAACATTTTGATTGTACATGTGGAATGTTTGTTCACACAAATGTAACTCGTGTCAGGAGATATTTTATTTACTGGAGCCTTACAAAGAGAAGAATGTCTATGAAATTCTGTTTTAAATGTTATTGTTGTCTATTTATGCCCTGTGTGTGTGTGCGCGTGCGCGTGCAGCTGTACATGTACCAGCTGTTCAGGAGTCTGGCCTACATCCACTCCTTCGGGATCTGTCACCGGGACATCAAGCCCCAGAATCTGCTGCTGGACCCAGAGATGGCCGTTCTCAAGCTCTGCGACTTCGGCAGGTGAGTGAGTTTGTCGGTGCGAGTTGTGACGGCACTGATCTGTGTGCTCTGGAATAGTTTTACATTTTCGGAGATGGTGTCGGATGAACAGATCAATACCACTCTGGTGTCTGCATGGTGCATCTAAATATGCCTTTAAAGCGTTGGCTGAAAATGTTTGCTCAGTTCCGTTTAAGTCTTTGACTGCGGGCTCGGCGTGCTGCCGCAGCTAGCTGGAGATGATGATGAGCCTGTGTGTGTGTGTGTGTGTGTGTGTGTGTGTGTGTGTGTGTGTGTGCGTGTGTGTGTGTGTGTGTGCAGCGCTAAACAGCTGGTCCGCGGGGAGCCCAACGTGTCCTACATCTGCTCTCGCTACTATCGAGCCCCCGAGCTCATCTTCGGCGCGACCGACTACACCTCCAGCATCGGTGAGCTGATCGCAGCTGCAGTCACGTTTAACCCTTAAGCCGCTGCACGATTGCGAGGGCGTCTCTCTCTCTGTTGGTTTTATCGGACCCCCTTTGTGGTTCACCTTCCGTTTTCAGACGTGTGGTCAGCCGGCTGCGTGCTGGCAGAGCTTCTGCTAGGACAGCCAATCTTCCCAGGAGACAGTGGAGTGGATCAGTTGGTGGAAATCATCAAGGTAATGGCTGGAGTGACCTGCCAGGGGTAAAAGTCTTCATGTGTGATGCAGCGGTGTCCCGTGTCCCCCCGGAGATGAGTCAAGATGGCGTTTTGCGTCCTGTGCTTTTCATCTTGCGCTGTCCAGGTTCTCGGCACCCCGACCCGAGAGCAGATCCGCGAGATGAACCCCAACTACTCTGAGTTCAAGTTTCCCCAGATCAAGGCACACCCTTGGACTAAGGTGAGTCAACAGGTACAAGAGTCTTTTTACTTTTCTACGATCCACCCTGCATTATCTCTTGTCTCCATGCTTGTGTTGTTAAAGTGTTGCTCCCACCTCCTCACATCACGTCACAGCAGCATGAGACTTTCCATGCTTTGAGCTAAGAATGACCGATAAGGGAGAAGAAAATGCAACGTATCAATACTTATTGATTTGGTCCCAAATATTAAGACATTAATACACAGTACAAACCATCAGATGTGCAAAAATGAATTACCCCCAAGCCTTCGAACCTCCTGTCGCCGTCCAGTTTGGCTATCCGAGACGGACGTTGGCTTGATAAGTCCCGTAAATATCCGAGGACATTAAGCTAAGTGCAGCAGAGACTTTCATATAGTCGTCAAACGCTTTCAGATTAACGGATGACCGTTTCGTTTTCAAAGTCTTTTGAAATCTTCTTTGTCTGTAACGTGACCGTCCGTATTTGTTTACTATCAGATAATCTGAAAAATGTTGATTTATCTAATCTGGCTGCTTCGTATTCCTCTCAAGCATGTTCTCCTTTGAGCAGCCTTGATAATGTCGCCATAGCGACGGTATTCCCAAAATGCTTAGCTCGCTAGAGCATAAATAAGATGCTCTGAAATCATCTTCTACTTTTCTCAGTTGGGTAACCCCTTGGTTAACCTTACATACTCTGATGCACAACATTTCTTAACCGTTAAGAAAAGTCAAAGTGAAGTAAGTAAATGATATATGTCCAATAAAAGCACCGTAAAACGATACTTTTGTTTGGGCCGTTGACTGTGTAGAATTTAATCTCGGTTACAAGCCGGTGCCAAACGGCTTCGTGTCAGTCTGGCTTTAATTGACTGTCACATTGTCTCATCTTAAAGTTATAGTGAACCTAAAATGGGTTGGAAACAGAAAAGGAACGTTCTGTCCTGCTGGCCCGAGCCAAGCTCTTCCACTGAATAACAGATTCATCCAATCAGCAGGCAGCAACAGGTCATCCTGTTGGCCCTTAAACGCCCTGCTGTGCTCGCTCTCTTTGAGCAAAGCCATTCATTCATTCATTCATTCATTCATTCATCATATTGCAGTGAATTTAGACGTCTCAGGTTCTGTTTATGTCTGCGTGCAGAAATTAACGCCGTTTCTTCTCTCTTCCAGCGGCAGCGGCGACGAGGCTGCACGCTACCCCCACTTACCATCTGTCTCTGTGTCTGACTGGCGCTCAGGTGTTCCGGCCGCGCACCCCTCCCGAGGCCATCGCCCTGTGCTCTCGCCTGCTGGAGTACACGCCCACGGCCCGTTTCACCCCGCTGGAGGCCTGCGCGCACTCCTTTTTTGACGAGCTGCGCGACCCCAACGTCAAGTTGCCCAACGGGAGGGAGAAGCCGTCGCTCTTCAATTTCACCACCCAGGGTATCTGTCACCCAGAACACAAAGCAGGGTTCCAGAGGGCAGATCCAACAGTGCCCCCTTTCAAACGATCACCAGTGTAGCGTCATTGCACTTACACATCAGTATTATAGTAAAGTATTATTACCTCATTATGTACTTCAGGCAGTATTGCTGTCGCTGGTGCCTGCCATGCAGTCTGATCTTTGGCTCCCATCTATCTTTCAGAGTTATCCAGTAACCCCGCCCTGGCTTCCATACTCATCCCCGCCCACGCCCGCAGCCAGGCTGCCGCCTCCACCCCGGCCAACACCTCTGCCACCACAGGTCAGAGCCACGCTTCCTCCAAACACTTGTGTCGAGGCGTGCGGGGCGTGGGTTGTGTAACTGGCGACTGGAAAAAGAGTGTGAATCTCTAATAGCCAATAAAGCGATGAAGTGGTTTCAGAGGCAGCGACGTGTTTATTGGCTTTCGCTTTATCAACATGTTAACTTTCGGCTAAATGTCCTGATTGAATCAATAAAATCAATAAAATAAATGGCACCAACTGGAGCACACATTTATACTGAAAAATAATTAGTGCATCTCCATCAGAATAGATTTTTAGTAGTAATACATTCGTAAAAGTCATGTGTGACCAAACTGTTAATTAGCGCCTTGCTTCCACAGATGGGAGCAGCACAGAGCGAGGTCCCTGCACCACCACCGCCTCCGCCTCCACCTCCAACTCCGCCTCCTGAGCCCCCAGAACACCCGCCCCGCCCCGCCCCGCCCCGGTCTCAGCCCCAGCTCACCGCCTCGCCACTGCCCCGGCCCGGGGGGGGGGGGGGGTGAGCGCCGCTTAGCTCTGCTCCGTCCTGCTCTCTTCCTCGACAGCAGCAGAGCGATGCTGACGCAGCCCGGGTTCAGCAGCCCAACGCCACGATCCCCTCTCTGACCCCCCCGACTGACCCGTCATCCAGCTGTTTGAACTGTCCGCCATCCTTCATCAAAGACATCTGTCTGTGCCCTTTCAACAGGGGACGTGAACAGAGCTGTTACTCTTGAAGTACACGGTCCGTGTAGACACAACGCTAGCCTGCTATTGTTTGTAAGAGAAGCTGCTCCTCGTGCCCCCCCCCGGTTCCTCCTGTAGTGCATGGCCTGAGTATGGTTAGGATCACCCGGGGTACCCCTCCTCACGTTTCATCTCCAAGGCATGACGCTCATGCACGGGTAAACGCACATGCACACTCATACTCACACACACACACGGATGCATGATGTACCTGATGTATGCGGAAAGAAGCAGTCCTCTCGTGGGGGGGGTAATATTTGGATGGGCTGTTTTTTCCTTGCCTGGGGTTGTTTTTAAATGGTTAGCAAGTTTTTTTTTAAAGGTCCCATATTGTACCCTTTTCCACAAGTTAACGCACACCTTGTGCACGTGCCCCCGCTTGACGTCAAGCTGGGGGGAGATTTCTTCCAGACGCGTTTCAGGAGGTGATTACAGACCTACCCAAACTACGAAGGATCGACTGGATGGTTTATTTCTCTGTTTTTGGGGCTGATAAGGACCCGAATGCACCATATTAGTGTAGAAACATGGGGAAAGTGAGTTTTTAATAATATGGGAACTTTAATCAACCTTGTTTTTAATTTTTGGTTCTGTTCTCCCGGGCTTTTTGAATTGCCTTGTGCGATGGATGCGACGCGTATCTGATCCTGTGTGCTTGTATAATATATACATAGAGTACAAAACGAACACGCATACATACACAGTTTATATATTACTTTTCCTTATGTATAAAACGTATATATAGATGTATATTAACTAAAATGGTTCAGACATCGTTTATGGCGAGCCCATATCTGGCGGCGCAGCGGCAATATTTGCTGCTGCCTAAAGACGATGGATGTAGATCAGGTGGCGTTCGGGTTTCTGTTCTTCTCCGCTGGAGTGTTGTCCCATTCCGGCGGCCACTTCCCGGTTCTCTCGGGCCGTCTGCATTGAGACTGTAGATGGGTCCGGGGCGCCGCTCTCTTCTCTGTGGTTGTACCCGTCTGTGACTGTTTCTGTGGCAGTGCAGTGTCTAGACGAGCGCCTTTCGTTGTCCAGCTCTGTGAAGAATTTGAGATGTTTCTTGACACCTTTCCTCTCCTCGACTCCCCGAAAAGTCGCGGCGGCGGCGGCCTGCGTTTCGGCGCCGTGTCTTGTGTCTGTGACCACTGACTGAAGTGTTGGCCTCGTGCCCCCCCGCCCCCCACCCGCCACGCATAGAGCCACCGGTACAGTCTTATTTACAGAGAATACTCATTACATAATAAAAGAAAAGAAAAAGGCGGATTTGTATATACAGTATAAATGCTCCTCACCAAAATTCTGACATGTATGTTGTTGTTTTTATGTTGATCATTTTTTTCCATGTTGTGTTCAAGGTATGTTTGTATATATGCAGACCCGTGTACTGTTTATGAACAAGAACAACGAAGACAAAGGGTAGGGAAAGAAATATGATTAAAAAAAAAAGAAATCGAATCGGGGGCAAATCTGATGTTAATGGATGATGAGGATGATCAGCTTTATCAGCCATATGTTCAATCTCACCTGTACAGTACAGTAGATGACAGCTGTATTATTGTAACAAGAACTAGTCATGTATAGTGTAACTATAGTTTGGAGTGCCTTTGCTTTCATACACCTTTGCCTTGTTCCCCCTTATCAACAGGCCCTCACCATTTAGCGCACACACACACACACATCTGATATTGTGACTCTCCCTTTGGTGCTGTTGAATGTTCTGCAACACTCTCACAGATACAGTGCGTACTTGATTTTACCGCCCCCGTCACGCACAAGGCTTTCCCCTCTTCGTTGCACCCTCAGCCTGTTCTGCAGGCGTGAATTATGAGGACAAGCTTCCTCGTCTAAAGATGCAGCAGACACATGCAGGCACAAGCATGTACACTACCGTCCTGGCACAGACTCCGGGGCATGAAGTCGGGGGGGGGGGTAGTTGTGGATGCAGCAGGGGCTGCAAAGGCCTCATCTACTGTATATATACAGTACAGTACAGTTTCTGTATTACTCAGTGTTGGTTCTGTTACCAAAGCCAGACGATGTAGTTGTGATGAGCCATCCTCAGACGCAGTCGTGTGTTCTCTAACTCTCATGCTGAATAATTCGTCTCCTTGTCCTCCTGCCTGTTCTCTCCCTTCTTGCATATCCGGGGGGGGGGGGGGAATTCAGTAGCACCTAAGGGTTCGAGTCATGTAGCGTCTCCCCCATCTCTCGCTTGCTGTAATTTTGCGTTCACAGATATGATGCTACCACACAATAATTTGATCTCCTCACCGTACCCATAACTCCAGTTCAATAAAAACACCAAAGGACCCGAGCAGGTGTTTCTGCTAGCGTATAAACGAGTAACTGGGGTTAAAGAAAAGAAGAATCATAGAAAATGCTACAAACACCTTGTATAACAGTACTACTACTTGAATGCCTCTGTTTGTGACTGATGTTTCTTTCTTTTTTTTGTCTTGTGAAGGTATGCTAAATGTGCACCTCTGTAAATATTCCCTCTGCGTGCTCTGAGGAATAGTTCCCTGGTACTGTAATTTGCATTAAATAAAGAGTAGGATAGCCTGGAAATGATCAATCAACTGTGTCTGCTCCATCTTTTAATTCTTCATACGAAGCCAAATGATGCACTTAAAGGCACCGTGATGACACAATAACCCACATACTTGCAATGCTAACATGCTAATGTAGCGCAGGCATAATGTGTAGCATGTTTACTGTTGCATTTTGGCATGTTGGCATGCTAATGTTTGATAAATGGAAGTACTGTACACTCTTTCTAACAAGATCTGTGCATCATTACGAATGCCCTCTGAGTTCTCTGTGATGAACACGGCACGGATTCCACAGCCACTCAAAATGTGGAACATACTCCACTCCAAGTTTCATTAAAATCTAAAAATCCATGTTTCAAAATCACACTGAAAAGTCTGATTTCAACAATCTGTAAATATTCATGTTTTACTCCAGAATTGTTTCTTCTGCGGTACATGGCCGAAACCTTCCACATACTTTCATGAGAAAAACATCTTGCAACGTTATAAGAACGCACGTCTTCACTCCAACTTTTATGAGATGGTTCTTTCTACATGTGTAGCCGATCAAGTTTAATAAGTCAATTTTGCATTGTCTTGAAAAGAAAACAAATCAACAAACAGTCTTTTTGTTTTGAGTAATTAGCATAACTGAAACAACAAAGCGCATCACATTGGAATGTCATGAGCTCAGGGATCGCTGAAGTTATTCCGACACGGCCGGTTACAAAGCGTGAGATCTGGTGTCAATCGAGCGTTAGAAAGTCATCAAAGATTGAGCTTCACAAACTGGGCTGTGAACGGCTTGTGAATTTCATTGTGGAGAATAGAACGCCCTCCGACATCCATCCCATTACTCGTGCGTGTCCACAGGTATTTATTTCTCACCTTTTATATTTTACTAATGTAAAGTCCATATCTGAGGTTTTACCCAAAACGCTCTTTTGCAGCACAGCCCAGACCCGTCTGTCCATTCGTGCTGTATCTTTGTCTCGCCACAGGGGAGCAGTGTTTGTCTTTTTTTCTGAAGTCATTTCCTCCCCAAACATGGAGGCGCTTGTTCTTGAGCCCTGCCAAAAACAGTGTCATAATAATTTAAATACTTATTATGACGCTTTAATGCTGTAAATATATATACTTGATCAGGTGAGAGGACACATTTACACACATTAATCCTCTTCTTGGGTTGAGTGCAGCTCTGCTCTGCTCCTTTCCTTTTCTCCACTGGATTCCACCTCCTCGAGTATTTGCTTGGCAGCACCGTCATCAGGACAGGTTGACACGGAGACCCCCACGATAGGAGCGGCCCCCGGATGCTCTGCAGCCCCCTGAAGAATACTCTGAGCTGCCTCCAAGTGTCTCTGCTGCCTCTGGTGAACTGGAAGAGCAAAATAAAAAGGTTTGGCTGGTGAGCTCAGTGCCCTCCATTAATGTCATTATTATTAAGCTTGTATTATCATCATGTCTTACTTTTCTTTTTTCTTTTAGAAAGCTCACGGATCTTTTACCTTTTTAAACTTTATTCTATGATAATACATTTTTTGGACCTTTTTGTCGGGCGCTGATCTTCTGAATCTCCGGGATGAGGAAACTGTAAACCAACTCTGACACGATCTCCTCTGACTGAAGGTTGTTCCGGCTGCTCGGACACACGAAAAGAACTCGTTCATTTTCTTAGGCTTTGAATTGCTAAATAAAAGCATCAGACACGACGAGGAATCCGATACCTTTCCTCCATTGCTTCAGCGACGCTGTTGACCTCTTTTGCCCTCCGGTGGATCTCCTCTCTGGCTTGCTGGTCAGCTGTCTGCTCCAAGGTCTCGAGGATGATGTCCTCTAAATACAAATCCACCGTTTCTTGTTGTACCTGCACCACCTGTGAGACAAGGATAAGGGCATAGAAATATGTCAAGACTGAAAACACGTCCACCACACAGACACATTTTAATGTTCTTGTAACTCTTTGCACACTAATGAATATAAATGCATACAAATACACACTTGTCTGAAGATTTCATCTTCTTCTCTGCGCCTGCGCTCCTCCACCTGTCTCCTCCCGCTCTCCTCAGCCTCTCGGAGGCGACGATCTCTCTCAGCCAATAGTGTAAAAGCATGGATCCTTCGCTCTTCCTGGAGACGAATCAGGTCCTTGGACAAGGTGTCGAAAAGGTTTTCGAGCTCTGCGCCGACCAGTCCGGCCCGAGACGCCTCCCGTAGAGACATCTGGGTGAGAAGAGAAAAGCAGTGTTGAGAACATCTGAAGTCTGTGCATGTTGCAGGTGAACGTGGTTGTGGGTCTAACCTTGTGTCTGAATTTGTCTCTCTGTTGTTTCAGGCTCAGGACGAACTCTTCGTCAGCTTTCTGAAGGATCTGCTCCTCCCCCTGCAGGGCGTGGACAGTCCTCAGTTCCTGAATGAGCTCCATGTGGTTATTCTTGCCCACGAACATCTGCAGGAGACGTCAGAGCACAAACATTTCTGGAAGCATAACAGAATCCAACATTCAGGTAAACACACAATCAAAAGTACTCTTTCTGTCTTTCTCCTTTAAAGCCAAAACTTCTATCCAGAACACACACACACGCACACGCACACACACACACACGTAGACGTGCTCAGACCTCGTATTGGACACGTCTTCCCCTCAGTAGTTTTTGTAAGTGGATGACTGCCAGCTCTTTGTCCTCTTCCCCCTAGTGAGTGACGGACACCGTTTGTAACAAACAACACGTCTACGCGGGGTGTCCATTAGAGCGAGCGACATCAGCTGACCTCCGGCGGCGCCTCCACTCTGGGAGAGACGGGACGAGGGACAGGCTTCTCTTTCTTGACAAGACAACGGATTGGCTTCTCTCTCACTTTCTCACTGACCTGTGGAGCCACGATTGGTGATCAATTTAGGCCTGGAATCTAAAAGATACGGAACGGAGGGTTTCCTTCTGCTTTACCTCGTATTTGTTCATCACTTTTAGCGCCGCGCTGGGAGGAGGCCTGATCACTTCTCTGCTGACTTTGGGTTGGGGCTTTTTAACTTGTGGCTCACGGATGGAGTCAGAGAGTCCTGCTTCTAGTTTTAGTAAGCCTATGCGTGACCAAAGTTCAAAGTTACCTCCACAAGAAGAGACACTCGATCGTTAAATGTAATTAGCCACACGTGGTTTTGATTCAGACCTTCATATGTGTCCAAATAGTAGCTTTTAAGGCCAAAGTTTTGGGGGTTCCTGTTGGTGGAGATGTCCCGAGGGGCGTACGTCTTTGGATCTGTGTTGTATCTGACTCTTCCTAGTTGCTCTATCTTCGCTTTTTCATTTCTCCTCTTAGCTTCCAGTTTTCTCAGTGCTACAGAAAGAAAAAAAAAAGAAACAATCTGCGCTGAAATGAAACTAAACTAAATTGATCTGAATATTTGCTCGTGGATGTCTTACCTCTGCTGCAGTCGTTGCAAATCTTCTGCTGCCTCCTCCCCTTCTCCTTTAAGTGCTGAGAATATACCTGGTCCAGTCTCTTTCTCGTTACTTCTTTCTGGGCCTCATCTCTCCGATTCAAAAGATCCTTCCACGCAGCGAGACGAGCCTCTTGCAGCCTGGCCAGCAGCCACAGAAACGGGGCAACAGGGCAAGTTTTTACGGGTTAAACACGGCGGGAACACCGAGAGGGAGCATCACCAACTGGATATGACTTACGGACGAGCGTTTAGATTAAATTAGATGAAGTACTGCCGATTGTACTCTTGGGGGCAGTAGAAAGGAGCTACCATCATGACACTACATGGGGCACAGTAACCGGGCCGTACAGAAAGAACAACTAATTTATACGTTGGGCTCTCTCTTTCCCTGCTCCTCCTGTTAAGTGCCTTGAGATGACTTTCTGCTTTGATCTGGTGCTATAGAAATAAAAATGAATAGAATTGTATTGTAGAACACTGAATAATCGCTGTTCCCGTGCAGCGCCACTCACTTTTGGATCTCCCCCTCCCTGAAAGCCCACTCTGCGGCCTCCATCTCCTCCATCATACTTCTCCTTTTGTCACGCTGGCTAAGGTCATTTAATGGAGGAAGGGTGGCTTCCCAAGCTCGTTTGGCACGTGCCCGTTGTATCAGCTCCACTTCCGCCAGGCCTGCAGGCAGGCCGTGACCTGAACCGGAGACGGTGCCAATGTAATACGCAGAGATGACAAGAGGTATTGGCTAACGAATTATACCTTTCTAGAAGCTTTCCATCCTGCTCACCTTAAATACAGACAAATACTTGCCCCATGCAAGTATTTGTTTGTCAGTCTGCTATTACCACCACTACTGCTGGCCCCACAGATGAACCTCAATTATACTTCGCTAGTATCAGAGTACACGCTAAGCATCCGGCACATACATGTCTCCTGGAGTTGTCTAGTGAGATGTACTATAAATGGTGAAGTTATGTGATCACACACCCCAAGTCAAAGCTGCCAGCTGCAGGAGTTCTGAGGGCGTCGTCCCGGGTTGTGCCGCGTACTCGGGGCTGTATGGGTCTGTCTGCGTCTCGCTCTCTCTGTAGTCCGTCTGGACGCCCACGGTGAAGTGGGTCGGCTGTTGTTCCGCATTGTCTTTGAAGGTGGATAAATAATCTTCTCTGAGGAGACAAAGTAATAATAATGCCTGGCAAATAAAGAAACGCGAGGAGAAACATGTTCAACCTACCTTGGCAAGGCAAAAATCACATCTGGGGGCAGCTGGTGCGAATATGGAATCAGAGGTCTAAAGGAAGAAGAAACGTTATCGGATACAGTGACCCACTGATGTAGACAGTATTACTATCTTATTTAGCTGTTATACTATCAGGTGAAGATTTACAGGGATTCAAAAGTATCAAAAACTTTGGCGTGGCACGCTGACTAATCAAACCGATTAAAGTATTTCCAGCGATCAGCTCCGGTCACGTGGCACTCCTCCCTTTTCATCCACGACCGAGTGTTTGGATTGAATCTGTCAAGAATCACAGTTATTACAGGATCAACATTTCAAAGCATTTAATAAAGAATGGAGCTGATCTGGAGTTATGCAGACTACGTCACTACTAGTAGTAAAGTGGTACTAATCCGTGTTACCCCTGGCCTGTGGGGCCCCCAGAGGCCGGTACTGGGTCAGCAGGGTCCACATGTAGGGTGCACGCTGGATGGGGGGCCAGGTTAGTGAACGTCAGCCCGAACTTAGGCAGGCCCCTCTGGGGAGGGTTAGGAATAATATTATAATTATTATAATTATATTACAACT
Organism: Brachionichthys hirsutus; assembly: GCF_040956055.1. Classification (NCBI taxonomy): domain Eukaryota; kingdom Metazoa; phylum Chordata; class Actinopteri; order Lophiiformes; family Brachionichthyidae; genus Brachionichthys; species Brachionichthys hirsutus. Next base: position 50,172 of record NW_027180474.1, read on the forward strand.
CTCTGGTGCCCTAAACGTCACGAACACAATGGATAGTTTGTGTCAGGAGGATAAACGCGGCCACAACTCACAACTCGGTCCTCAGACGCATGTGCCCTGAGCCTGGATCGGACGAGGTCCGCCTCCGAGGACACCGTAAAAACGGGATCTGTGACGAACCGATCGGGTGACGTCAAACAAGCGAGCTAGCGGCTGGCCCGAGTTAGCCCTGCCGGCCGATAATCGCGTTTACTCACCATAAAAGCAGTCATAACGTCTTTGCCGCTGAACTACTTTATGACAGTCTCTTTTCGAAGTTGTCATGCTCACAGATAAGCTCATGTTTCTTCACTTATATTATCATTTAAAACGCGTATTTCTTCCTCAGACGACGAAATGTCCTCTGAAGCCTTTGAGTGTACGGTAACCATGGAAACGATAAACGGAGCCTCTGGAAGAGGGAGGGCGCTCACAAAACTAAAATATGGGAGGGCCCTTCAAAAACACGCCGAGAAACAATCTAGAAATTATGTAAGTTTTAAAATGACTTTATTTTACATGCCAAAAATGTTTTGTTTTCGTTTTATGAACAAGAGTAGCAACCAATAAAGTTTTTTTGCGTGTGTGTGCGTGCGTGCGTGTGTGTGTGCGTGTGTGTGTGTGCTTAGATACGGGAACAGAAAAGGACAAACTGAGGCCTGTAATAATGTTTTAATGAACCACAGATCAAATCAAATCATTTATTTTCTGCCTCTTGTTCATTTTGAGATGACGAGTCACTTTATGAAGTTCGTGTTTATTTCTGGGCGGTCAATACAGCTAATTTTGACATAAACAGGAAGTCTGCATTATCAAAGGGAAACAGTGCACACACACACACACACACACACACACACACACACACAATGTGTCAGACCTTTTTCATCAGCCTAATGTTTCAACTTTTTGAGGAACACGGCTGAGCAACATTACTTCATGACTAGAGCTTTTTTGCAATTATGTGGAAAAATAAGTTCCTTTGTGTCCAGCACACAGTCAGCTGAACTGCTGCCTGCGTGCCCGATAACTAATATTAGACGTCAGAAAAAGCAGAACACACACAGCTAGTTTTACCTAGTTTTAATGCAATAATGACTTTTTCATACTTTCAAATGCGATATAGCTGCATTGAGGGTTTTTTGAAGTAGCAGAGAAAAGGAAACGCCGAGTTTCCGTTCTCCATCAGCCTTAAATGACCGTTATTAACCAGATGTCTCGTTACTCAAGAGCCACAACCTCCGCATGACCACATCAATGTGATAACAGAATAATGCGATGTCTCTGACCTGCAAACTGGGACTTGCATCAGTTATGACGCCTGCGCCCACACATTCTAATGTGCATGTGAGCCACTTTGCATTGTGCAACCGCTAAACGACAAGATGTGCTTACAGCAGCATGCACAAGGCCACAAGCAAACGATTGTGGCAAACTCAGCATGAAAGATTTCTTTTGAAGTTTGTGATCAGTGGTGAATTCATTACTCAAAACCCCAAACTGCGTAATAAAACAAGAACTCTTACCTCCATGAATGAATGTTTTCACTAAGAAAATGTATTGATTGAACTGTAGAATAAGTTTGAACTCTATATGCGCTGCTATATATATATATTGCAACATATTTATGACACCATAGACTGCGTTAAATAAACACCTCTCACATTTTTGCTAAATGTATTTAATAAAAACGAAACTGCCGCTGTCTAACTCAGAGCATTCACGTATTCTGCTTTTAAGAGCACAAAAGGAAATCGGTGCCTTGACATAGCCAGACGTCATTCTGCGTGGGAGGAAAAAATAGACGTTTCAGTGGAACGCAGTTGGAGAAGGGGAAGAGCGAGAATATCTACCTCATGAGGGGTGTTATGGATTTTCAGTTTGTCTGTATGAGGAGGAGAACCTGCTTCACCCTGACCTTGTGAAATACTTCAACTTCATTATAGACCATGACAGCAAGAGCAAAGTTACTTAAATGAGTTTCCTGTCAAGACGCTGTTCAGGACTGTGTCTTTAGAGAGAGGCTCTTCCCACCAGTGTACGGAGAACGTTAACGGTGACTGGAGATGAGGGAGACGATGTGGATTTATGCCGCGTTCATCAGCTCATTGTCTGGAGCATGGAGCCAAGGGTCAGGACTGAAGCCTGGGGGTATGTTTTAGAAATTATTCTCATTATTTTATCATTACAGTATGTTTTTTTGACAGAGAAGCCCAAACAGGTGGTCTTCGTAGGATGTATTCACATTGTGTACCGCTGTATTTGTTACTGCTGCCAATTAAAATAACAATTTAATACCATGAAAGTGTCATTTTGGACACGCTACTTTATCTGTGACGCTGGGCAGAGTCATGATCTGTAAAGGCAACCGCTTAGCATCTTCCTGCTGTGGTTTGTCTCATAGGAGTCAGTGGAAACAGCATGGCTGGAGCCTGGAGGCGGGGGTAGAGCACACGCTGGCAAGGGAGGAAATAATCATACTGAGCATCGATTTCTGAATGAGTGGAATGAGTGGAAATCACGATTTCAGATGGGGGGTAGCACCATGATGCGTTATTCTCTCTCTGTTGTGGGGAAAGGTGTAGGCGTGGGTTTGTCATCCCAAGTCGTGCAACTCGAGCTGGTGTCTCATCCGGGGTGTACGCCCTCCCTCTGGCCCGTATTCAGCTGGGACAGACTCCAGCAGAACCCGTGACCCACAGCTTCCGATAAAAGCAGCTGCAGACGAGGCGATTACGGTCGTCTCGTCTTCAAGAAGATGAATTGATATTAAAGTCGTATTAAAGTACTGTAAATTAAAGTATTAAAGTATGACCCAACTAAGCTAAAAAAAGGTTTCAACCACATCCTTTATTTCATAGCTGCAACTGTATAACCTTTTATTTATCTTGCGCATCATACCTAAAATTACAGATGTGCAACATTTTCTTTTGAGTTTATTTATGTTGTTAGGCCATATTTTCCCATATGTATCCTGAAATAATAAAATTGTTCTTTGCTTGTTTCCAGTTGTCAGACATTCAGCTTTCAACTTGGGGAGTGATGCCAACTTGACATGCAGCAATAAGACCCGGGCAGAGACATTTTATGTTATCTGGAACTTAAATTTGACAGACAAATTCTGTAAGATTGCCTTTAGTAATGATGGACGGCATGAAAACTCCTGCAATGATGGCAAGACACTCCGAGACACGGCCAGCGCTCAGTCGTTCCTGCACATCTCAAACTTCTCGAGCGATGACGTGGGGACTTACACGTGCCAGTCGGCCTACAAAGGAGGAGGTGACCGTCATGAGTTCAAAGTTTCTATCACAGGTAGGAATTTTCTAATTGGAAAAATACATTTAATGGTGCATTTTCCAAAAAAATGACCACAGATTCTACTTGCTTCTAGCGGGATGTTATAGTCGACGCTTTATTTAAAACATGTGGTGAAAATTATTCTTTGCTTGTAATTATTTAGATTTTTGTAATATTTGCCTACATTTTAAAGTGTCTGCTACTGAATTCTTTCTTTCCTTCCGGATTGCGATTGTGATTTTCTGCTCCTCCCTTGTTAGACGCGCTTTCACTGTTAAATACACGACGTTGCTCTCATCAAATGTCTCCTGCAAATGTTTAATGCTCACAAATATTTATGCTCATTTTCAAACTGAAAAGCAATTTATTGTAATTTATGTAATTTATTGTCATTCAGTGGGGTAATTTATTTTAGATTAATTGTTAGTTTGCATCGGCGGTGTAAAATCATTTTATTTTTATTTTTGTTTTTCTAATGTTACGTTGCATCAATTGAGTTATTGAATATTGGTTTTATTTTTATTTGTATTGTTAAATTTGTATTGTTAAATTTGTATTGTTAATCGTGGAGGATTTATGTACGAAGGACTTTCAACGGAAACAAGACCGCAAGGGCTTTTTTGAAATGCTCCTCTTAGACAGGATGTTTGACTTTATTTGTACTGTAATACATGCTACTGTGTGACTATACTTGTACTCTAACATTCTATCTAATAAATATATTCATCATCATCATTTAAAACTACTTGTAAACTACTATCAGGTAGGAGAGAACATCCAATGTTGATTCTAATGTCTCTTGTTGAATCTTGTCAGTCCCTCCCAGTATATCGTCCTGGTTAGAGCGAAGAGACAACAAGCTGGTGGCCGTGTGTAAAGCTGAAAGAGGAAAACCTGCAGCCAACATCACCTGGAGTCACATGTTAAACTCAACCACTGTGGAAACAACACTGCCTGATTCAAACGGGTTATTTACGGTGGAAAGTCATCTTAAACTCCCCGAGGGAGTGGATATAGAAAAGCTGAGCTGTGCCATCCGCCACCCGTACTGGCCAGAGGAAAAGATTTTGTTACCAAAACTGAGAAAAGGTCAGAATGGAGATTTTCTTAAGTGTTTTCTATTGTTTTGGTATTTTTGCACATACTTTATACTCGTGTCTAACAGATTATTTCTATGTTTTAAATGTTCATTCTTTCACGGCAGGTTATGTCCCTTGGCTGTGTGTCATTATTGTGGTGGTGGTGGTGGCGGTCTTTGTGGTCTTGATAGGAATTATATTTATTGTACGAAAGAAACAGACTTTGAGGTAAGGATTATTATTTGATGAAAATGAGCTGCTCAATTGCAGATTGCAAAGATCTTTTTTTTTTCTGATAATTGAATGAATTCGTTCATCCACGTTTTCCCAGGCGAGGCCAACAGTCCAACAATCCAGCATCATCCAAATCTTCCCCGGTAGGCATCTTCCTGCACCCCGCGCTTTAAACGAAGCCGTTTTTCCACATTATTAGGTTTCGCTAATGAATTGTGTGTTGTTTGTTTTTTCCAGAGTGACAATGTAGAGGAAGTGGAACCCTATGCCAGCTATGTTCAACGTGTAAACTCTATCTATAACTCATCTGCGGAGTTGTTCACACAGCATCCTGCACATGCTTCAGGATCACACCTTAGTGCACATACGTGAGAAACCGAGGAATATGAAACTCAGACATGGTGAGGAAGCAGAGAGATATGACGTCTGAGAAGGAAGGGAAACCTCGTGTCACACACTGACTCTATACCTGTGTGGGTCTCATGGAGAACATGAAGAAAACTGCAGCTGAAATGAGCAGAACGCCCTCCTCAGACAGACGCAGCAACCCAAATCTACGATAAGAGTTCTTTTTGATGTTGTTCTGAAAGCATTGTATAATGATAAGTAAATACTTAGTACTATTTATTATATTACAGACTTGCTGACTTTTTTTTTTTTGCTTTTGCTGTGGCCAACCATATAAACATGTCTATTAGAGAAGGTAAGTGTGATTTACCTCAATGTGGACAATATGCTTATGGTGAGCACTGTATGTGTGTGTCTCTGCTGCCCCGTGTGGTGAACGTGAATATAGCTTGGGAGTCTGAAGCATTATCTATGGACTTTGTCCATCTCTAGTACTGCCGTACGTTGGTGTCAAATAAATACACACATGAGGACGCATCTTGGATCCAGCGTCTCTGTATAGGCCTTATAGGTTTGGGCAATATAAAGTAAGACTAATTTATAACTATTTCTGTTGTCATTCACATACCTGTAAAAAAAAAAGCAGCCAAACACAGAAGGAATGATCGATCATCATTTCAATATTTCTCACTCAAAACATACGAGGACAACGAACGGCGATTCACCTTTATCGCTTGTATCAATGAATTAACATACAACGTAGGAACGATCATGAACCATCTTATAAATCAAATCTTTCAATGGATTTTTACTTTAAGACATGAAATCCTTGGTCTATTTATCACACTCAACATTATCATATGAAATGTCTTGACTCTGACATGCAGAGGCAACAGGACACACATTTCACACAGAGACACAGAAGAGGTTTCTATAAATCCGCTGCGGTTGGGTGAGTAGAGGCGAATATCGTTGAACAGTTGCAGCTCATCCATAGGATCGCATTCAACATCCTACTGAGGTGCATCCGATCAGTTCCCCTTCCTGCAAAGACGCTGCTGCTGCTGATGATGATTCAGGGACACAATTCATCATCTTCTATTTAACTTCAGGTTTCATCCAAGCGACTGCTCATCTGAAAATAAACACACAACAATAACAGCGGCTCTGAGCCCCAGCATCATCCACACAACCCGTGTTCATTAAGGCCGAACCTTAAGGGTAAACCTCCTCCCATCCTTGCTTCTGAATGCCTGAGCCTCTTACGGATTTGCTTTCATAACCGGTAAACCTTGTACCTGTGGAATGTTCCTCATCTTTCCCATCTGTCTACATCCAGTGTTGCTGGAACCAAGATCAGAATGATCTGAATTATTATTATTTATTTTTTTTACAGATTTTATGCTTTGTTAAAATACTTATGCAAAACATAAGGAGGTTTTTTCTCTCTCTCCAGTGACCCGTTGACTTTAATCAATCGCAGATTGTTCTCCTCACAGGGAATTCTAAAACCACCCAGCCTCTTCGAGCGTAGCGATGTAGATGGGTGCGACACTGGTTTCTTCTACTGCCTGATATAAACCTTGAGAATGCTAGTCTCACCTTCTTTGCGCAGGAAACACTTCCAAAGGCAAAAACAAAGGGACATGACCAGCAGCGCTGCTACGGTCGTTACTGAGATCAGGATTGTAAGAGCCGTCCCAACTGGGGAGAGAAAGGACACATTCCAAAAACATTAATATATTACTGGGGTTAAACCTGTTCTTTGCAGATCTAGATTAAATATTATTAGAAGCTAAGTGTATATCAGTGTCTGTAGCTATGCTAGTCTGATCACAACTTCCTTTTTATGCACCGTTATCGTTGAAAGATGCAGACACAGAAAAGTCCCAGGACTTCAGGAAGGCGTGAAGAATTTTGAGACCGTTGTCAGCTAAGAAGGATTTTGTGCTACGTTTGGGGAAAATATGTTGCATTGAGGCTTTCATGCTGTTCTTGTGTGATTTGTTTACTACAAACAGCAAGTAAATAATATATCAGACCATTCATGATTTGTTTTAAATATATAAATGAAATGAAATATATTACGTTTTTTCTTTCTTTCTTTTTTTAAATGTGACATTCTCATACAAATAAAGGTCATTTGAGTTTGAAACATTGCTTTGCAGGAGGATAAAAACAACAACAACAACAGAATTTCTGTCAGAAATGGGGCGTAAGCAAGAGTCGAGCGATGTCACCTCACTTTTTGTGTTCATGGATACAGCGATCGGGGACTCGAGCCCTTTGTGGTGCACCAGGCATTTGACGGACACGTCTTTCAGCAGCCCAGATTGGACAGACAGTGTGCTGATGACCAGAGTGGTCCCGTCGTCCTGGGGGAGATGTGTGGTCACGGGGGGCCCAAGAGTGCGGTTATCTCGCTCTACGTTCCACACGATCTCTGCTGGGGGGCGCGACGCCGAGGTGCAGTTGGCTTCGATCACACCCGGAGAGGTAGTCTTGTAGCTCACCTGAGGTTTGGGCAGCACTGGGAGAAAACAGAAGCAGCATAGGAAGGCTCAGGAACGTGTTTATGCACAACCAAGGACGAGTGGAGAGGATTTAAACCCTGAAAAAATAACCCCAAACCTAAATCTAACTCTAACGGCAACATGAATGACCGGCTCACTGGAACACGCTCTGCCAAGCAACACATTATTTGATATAGTGCATTTTATTACATTCATTCTTCTTCACTTGATCCATTTTGCCGTGTTTAATGCACAAGTCAAAAACCTCTGAGGCTTTTGCTGCGTTGGCTTAGCCTCTGCGTGTTCAGGCTGTCTTCGGTTAAATCACGGTGATGATCCTGGAGAATATCCTCAAAGCTTCTGGATCAGTTCAGGGTTCAGGTATGTGGATTCCTGAACTTTTAAGTTACTGTTCTCGGGGCCGAGCGAGGAATGCGACGCACTGGAACCGGCAACGTTTATGTTGGCGAGAACGCGTGGAGTCAAAGATATTTTATAGTTCGAATGTCTCCTTGGGAAAACCCTGTCTGGACTGCAGCGTAGCAGATTTAATGGTGGGTCATAAAATATAAATATCTAATACCCAATACCAACAGGTACCAGCAGGGACAAGACACAAACATGAAAGTGGTTTATCACCAAATCAGTCACCTGAATTGTGTTTTTGTCCCCCCTCAGAATCCACTATTCGCAGTGCTTATTTACAATATGTTTAATACGTCACATCTTTTATGTAACGACGCTTTGCTGCCCTGTAATGCATTTTAATTCCATTGGTTGTAGAAGATTTATTATGATTTGCCTCACTTACATCCGTTCTTTTCAAGCGCATTTGGATTTCCTTTAACCATCGCTGCCACTGTCTGCGGAGTAGAAATGGGGGTAAAGCTGACACGAATTGTACCTGAGGAACACCTGGCGTGCAGCACGGATCAACTTAAAACAAAAGCGCATCTGTTTGTGGGTATAACTGACAGAAAGGGGAAAATCAAGGGAACACAAATGAGCAAAAAGAGAGAAAGACAAAGCACAGAGGGAATCAGTGTCTGCTGCAGACACTAACCCAGTCATGCACCCCCTCCCTCGCTCCCTGCCGCCGTCATTCCGTCTAATGCTCCATTCTTTCTTATGGACACACCCTTCTGTGTTTGTGTGGTAACAGATCAGCCACCAGTATAGCATAGTCTGTCAAAGGAAAGCATGCAGCAGAGCCATTCAGGAAGCAAAGATCAGCATTCCTGTCTAAACCCCAGGGGTACCTCCCTCTCCCAACATTTGCGTTGAATCTTTGCATGATCCAGTCCTCTCAGCTCGTGGACCTGATGCAGGATAGATTCCCTCACGGCTGTCCAGCTGGTTCACACGAGTGGGACACGAGTGGGACACCAGTGGGAAGCGAAGCAGCGTAACTCACCGGCAACAGCTTCCCTGGAGCTCTTTGTTCAGACTGTTTTAATGATGCATTCAGCTTGTGTCTGAGAACACAAATGAGCGCCTGACTTTGGTCCAGAGTGAAACATGTCATCTCGATGGATCATCACGGTCTCCGGGCTTTGATTCCAAATCACACGATTTGTTCTCCAAACACATTTGGTGCAAAAGGTCAAACGTTCCAGTTGTCTCATACTCAATCAAAGGAGATTTCAAAAAAACAAGTCTCCGATTTATTTTCAAAGAACGGTGCCTGATCAGATACAGATGACCTTCTATATGGAGACATTTTATTATCATTATTCACCCTACAAAAGTCTATTTTCCTTCGTTTGTGAGCCCTTCTATGAATGCATTCTGAAACAATCACTAATGGCTAATTAGAAAAATATGTTTACCGTAAGTGGTGAGGCAAACCCTGGCGCTCTTTTCCCGGTCGGGGAGCGTGTACAGGCAGGTGTAGCATCCCTCGTCCTGGATAGCGACGGGCTGGATGGCGAGCTGGCTGTCAGACAGGGAGGCGCTGAGCCAAACTCTCCCCTGGTACGGCGGCTCTATCATGGCGTCGCTACGCTTTGCAAAGGAGGCCACCTCTGTGGAATCTCCCCGTGCAGACGAATGTCTCCACAGGATCTGCTGCACCTTTTCAGGCAAACCGTAGAAGCAGGACAGGAGGGCCTTCTTGCCTCGCACCGCAGTCACGTTGCTGCCGCCAGTGACTTGCGCTAGGAGAATAAAGAGGCCATGATCCGATTAAAGGGTGAGGAATGAAGGGAAGAGGCAAGAAAAAACATTACAAGGAGACAGAGGGTGAAAAATAGCACAAAGCTAAACATTAAGAACACGAAGCTCCCTGAACAGAAACCATGCAGACTGGAATCTGCAGCGGATGTTTCTGCTTCGGAGAAAAGTCCTTCTTGACCTGCTGCAGCTCAGCGCTTTATTAACATGACTACATCCAAGTCTCTACGGGATCATCAACTTAAGGATGTCTTGATTTTTTGGGAATCACCACTGCTGATATCCAGGCTGCATAGAGCAGTATCCATCCCTGAGAATAGTAACGTCTCAGGGTAGTTCGATTGTAAAGGGGCAAATATCCAAAATCAATCACAGCATGTTGTTTTAACTGAAATTATAATCAGATGTTCTAAAACAGCAGACTCGGGTCAATTCACCAAATAAACTTAAGTCAGATTTAGTGAGAACGCATCTCTTTGCATATTAGACCAAATAAATGTCTAACATGCAAATAGATGTGGTCTCACTCATTCATCAAAAAACGGATCATAAGACAATAAAGCAGATATAAATGCAGATCAAATTACTCAGCAGAAGAAAATAGGTCGATTTAAAACTGATTGAACTGAATATATCATCATAGAGACAACCCAGAGTGATGCTGTGGGCTGCCTGTCCTCAATGGCCTTACTCACAGGTAACAGCGAGGCAGGTCTGTCCCTGCTTTGAACCGGGCGGATGCATGTCAAAGATGCAGGTGTAGCAGCCCTCGTCCCGGAAGCCCACCCTGCGGATGGTGATCGCCGAGCTGTCCTTCGGAGAGGACGCGAGCTCCACGTGCTGCTGTCCACTCACGCTGCCTTTCAGCCCGGGTTGGTGGGTCAGCAGTGTCTGGTTGTGGACGTCCAGCCAGCGCACCTGCCTCAGAGACTCACCGCGATCCCGTGAAACACTGCAGGTCAGAGTGAAAGGCTTCTCCACTGGAGCTTCCAGACGCGCCGGCGCTGTCACCCTGCCTGAAACGTCCACCCAATGACAAACATTGTTCAAATCCTTGCTTAGAGTTTGCGCAGATCTTTTATTATGAGCATGGCGTACTTACCGTGAAGACATCTCACCACCAGTAAGAGTACGCACAGCGGCAGAGCGTTCCTCGTAGCCTTCATCGCTCATTCAACAATGAGGGCGAAGGGTGAGCACTGAGACGGGAATGTTTCGGTGCCTGATTCAGCACAATTTGAACTCCAGGACTCCCAAAGGACTGTTGATCCAGCCGTGATCCAGACATACGTTTGACGTTATGGTGGAATTTGGAGCATCTTCTCGTGATCCTTAGATGCTGCCAGCAATTCAGTTATTCCCTGGGAGGCAACGCAAATTTAAGTCAATCCCGAATCAGCGGGGTTAAAAGTGATCAGATATTTTATAACATTTAAGTCTGAAACAACTTGCAACGACTTAATTAACTACTTAAAACAATTTATACACCAAATACAACAATTAAAAAATACCCTTTTCCCCTCTGCTCTTTTACTCTACGCACATAAACTGTACAAACACGATATTTAGACACTCACCTCTACTTTTTCTAATTCCTAAAAGACATCCGTTGAGGACGGTCTACCCCAGTAACATTTTATCCGTCCTTATGACCCGGGCCAGCAGTCTATTCGGGCATCACTGCAGAAAAGCGCACCAGCAGCACAATGAACAAAACCGGCAGCGGCTCAGAACTCCGGTTGGCTTCTGAAGCCAAACGCCAGCGTCACACTCACAGCGACCTCCAGTGCATTTCAGAGAGTAGCGCTGCATTGTTTCAGGAGAAAGCCGGAACCATTCATAAACATATTAATAATACAACTGAAGAGAAATGCAATTTGTGATATAAAACCTGTAAACGTTCAAAACATTTAGAAAATGTTGTATTGACATTTAAATGTTAAAGCACGACAAGGACAAGAGTTACACATAATTGTTTATAAAAAGAGTAGAAGAATACAGAATATAATTGTTCCCACTCTATTATGACGATGATGATGATGATTATTATTAGTAGTCGTATTATTATTATTTTCCATTAGTAGTCGTATTATTATTATTATTATTATTAGTTGCAGTAAGTAGTCAGCGTAGTAGTCATGGCAGCAGCAGAATTACGTAGTAGCATTATCATCTCTACTAAAGCAGCGATCGGCAATTGTGTTGTTTTGTCGCCCCCTGTAGGTAAATGTTACAATTATAAATAGATAGAAGAGCTACAGAACATAACATCGTTGAATAAGATTATCAAGTTTGTGTTTTAGCATGAATAAAAATAATTTACAGAGCGATTCCGGTTTTGTCTAATTTTGTAATACTGTATTGTAATTGGGTTTTGTCGCGTCATAATTCTTCGACGGAAGTGTGGTGGTCGGAAGCTTATTGGCGACGTACCCGCTGAGCGATAACGTTGAGCAGCCGAACAACAAATGCTTCCAAAATGAGCTCAATGGCATCATAACAGACATTTCCTAGTTTTCCGGTCTGTCGGTGATTTCATGTCGACGCGGAGGGAAACTTCTCTCGACGGCTACGCCTTCAGGATCAGCTGAATAAAGGCTGCTTTCGAGACATGTCGTTTCTCGTGGACTCGGTCATCATGTTCACCTCACAGGTAATTACGAGCTGGCCAAGTGAGACAAATACGAATATCTTCCCTCAAGTAATGCCCGTTTAATCCCCTTTAGGCGCTGTTCTTCGGCTTTGGCTGGTTATTCTCGATGCGGCAGCTTTTCAAAGACTACGAGGTCTGCCCTTATTCGAGGAATTTATTTCAGACGTGATTCTGATGAGAAAACAAATGCACGTTTGTATCTGTATCGACGGCTGTCATTGTTTTGGTGTTTGTTGACAGGTGCGACAGTACATCGTCCAGGTGGTGTTCTCTGTCACCTTTGCTTTTTCATGCACCATGTTTGAGCTCATCATCTTTGAGATTCTGGGGGCCTTAAGCAGCAGGTGAGCGCGTTCTCTGCGGGATCTGACCCGCGGTTTTACTGCGACAGCTTTTAATCGTCTTTGCCTCAGCTCCAGGTATTTCCACTGGAAGCTGAACCTCCATGTGATCCTGCTGGTTCTCATCTTTGTGGTGCCTTTCTACATCGGTTACTTCGTCGTCAGCAACATCCGCCTGTGTAAGTACGGCCGGCTGCTCAGCAGTGAGAATAAACGCTTGAAATAACCGATGAATCCTGTGTCACAGAAAGCCTTTTGCTTTGTGCAGTGCACAGGCAGAGGCTTCTATTTGCTTGCATGGTGTGGTTCACCTTCATGTATTTCTTCTGGAAGTTGGGAGACCCGTTTCCCATCCTCAGTCCGAAGCACGGTGAGTGCGTGTCCCTTTCTCGCTCCCACAGCGAGTGAAGCGGTAGCCGAGCCGTTTTCAGCCTGTCGCCTGTTTTTCTCCAGGCATCCTGTCGATTGAGCAGCTCATCAGTCGGGTCGGTGTGATCGGGGTCACTCTCATGGCTCTGCTGTCTGGCTTTGGTGCTGTCAACTGTCCCTACACATATATGTCATATTTCCTTCGGTAAGCTCAGCTACGGCTTTACTCCGACCGTCACCAGTCATGTCAAACATCCTCTTAAACCAGGTCTGCCTATGAGACGTCCTGATCCACGCCCCTGTTTGGGCGCCATGCTGCCGGTGCGATGATGATGATGAATATATTTATTAGATGGGAATGTTAGAGTACAGTTACAGTCAGACAGTAGCATGTATTACAGCACAAGTACAGTCAGGCAGTAGCATGTATTACAGTACAAATAGTCAGACGGTAGCATGTATTACAGTACAAATAGTCAGACAGTAGCATGTATTACAGTACAAATACAGTCAGACAGTAGCATGTATTACAGTACAAATAGTCAGACAGTAGCATGTATTACAGTACAAATAGTCAGACAGTAGCATGTATTACAGTACAAATAGTCAGACAGTAGCATGTATTACAGTACAAATAGTCAGACAGTAGCATGTATTACAGTACAAATAGTCAGACAGTAGCATGTATTACAGTACAAATACAGTCAAACATCCTGTCTAAGAGGAGCATTTCAAAAAAGCCCTTGCGGTCTTGTTTCCGTTGAAAGTCCTTAGTACATAAATCATCGACATTTAACAATACAAATAAAACGAATATTAGATTCCTAACTTGATGCAAAATAACAATACATTAAAAATAAATTACACCACAGATGCAAAATAACAATAAATTAAAAAGACACATAATATGTACAACGTAGGTGGACAAAAAAAGGGGGTGGGGGGTTGATCCGGAGAGAGTCGTGATGACTATCTCCGTTTCTGCCCCCCCTGAAAGGTGAATTTTTAGGGCCGTTTTGAATGACGCTGCCTGCTCTGGCGTTTTTCCACAGAAATGTAACAGACAGCGACATTCTCGCTCTGGAGAGGCGACTGCTTCAAACGATGGACATGATTGTCAGCAAGAAGAAACGGTGGGTGAAAACGAGGATGAATCTAATGATGCAATTCTAATGGAAGAAAATGATTGAGCCTCAGATACGTTGTGTCTAGGATCGCCATGACGCGGAGGCAGATGTACCAGCGTGGCGAAGATCAGAACAAACAGACCGGATTCTGGGGCATGATCAAGAGCGTCACCTCGCCTCAAGCAGGCAGCGAAAGTATCCTCACACTTATATGTTATGTTTGCGAAGGGTGTTCATTTTTATCATTTTATTGTAACTCATGTCAACTGTAACATCTTTCCTTCAGACCTATCTTTGATCCAGCAGGAGGTTGATGCTCTGGAAGAGTTGAGTCGGCAACTCTTTCTGGAGACTGTGGATCTGCAAGCCACGAAGGTAGCACAAACGCACACACACACGCACGCACACACACACACACACACACACACACACACGTCTATAGGGACAACAAGGCGAGACATGGAGGCTGGAATCTGGAATAAAGTTATTGTTGGATATTAACCTGCTGGTCATTTTCCCTTACTGTAATCTGACCCGCCTCCTCTCCTTGTTTTAGGAACGAATTGAGTACTCAAAGACATTCCAGGGGAAATACTTCAACTTCCTTGGCTACTTCTTTTCCATTTATTGTGTTTGGAAAATCTTCATGGTAAGAACATTCCCGGCGGCGTCTTACCCCTGCTAGTGTCTTCCGTCACTGACCGGTCGGTACAGGGCGTGCTGCGGCCCTGTTTTGTAATCACCTTTATTACTGAGGATGTGCTTTACGTAGTACACGGCTACACCTTTCAATGCGGTAGAGTGAGGGACGACCAGAAGAGTCACGAAGGAACTCTCAGTTATTCATTAATGACCGATTGGACTCCAGAATAGAGTTTCTGGAGACTCAAGCTTAGTAAATCGTTATTTAAGGATTAGTTGATTGATATCTTCCTATAAACATGTTGACCTTCGTCTTTATAAGTCATTCCTGATTAACTCCCTGCTCAACTGCACACTTTTCAGAATGTAACTCACTTTTGCACCACTGCTGTGTCGAGGTGATTCACAATGGTTCCAACCAGAACTCTGATCTGAACCTGTAATCGATTACCAAGTACTTTTATATTTCTGTTAAAGCGCCTCTCATCTCTACCGTAGGCCACAATAAACATTGTGTTTGATCGAGTTGGAAAAACGGATCCAGTGACGAGGGGCATCGAAATTACCGTGAACTACTTGGGTATCCAGTTTGATGTAAGAAGTACACACACACACACACACACACACCTGTAATGGGAATCGCATGTCAGATTGCACAGCTGTAAGGATAATGCTGCGCCCTCCTCTGTTCCCGTTCCTTCCCGTCTCGCTGCTGTTCTCATTCTTCTCTTCCTCCCCGTCAGGTGAAGTTTTGGTCCCAACACATCTCTTTCATTTTGGTGGGAATCATAATCGTTACATCCATTCGGGGTTTACTCATCACCCTGACTAAGGTAACATCATCTCATGATATAAGCTAAACTGGCTTACAGACCATGGATTAACACTTGTTTCTAGTTCTTCTATGCAATATCGAGCAGCAAGTCCTCCAATGTCATTGTGCTGGTCTTTGCTCAGATCATGGTGAGTCGGTCTCTTGACAGTTTTAACACAACCTGCAACCAATTGCTGAAGCAAACTGTTGTCTTGGTCTCAGGGGATGTATTTTGTCTCCTCTGTGCTGCTGATGCGTATGAGCATGCCGCTGGAGTATCGCTCCATCGTGACCGAGGTCCTCGGAGAGCTGCAGTTCAACTTCTACCACCGCTGGTTTGACGTCATCTTCCTGGTTAGCGCCCTGTCGAGCATTCTCTTCCTGTATCTGGCCCACAAGCAGGCGCCGGAGAAACACATGGCTCTCTGATTTACGTCGCCTGGATGCCATTCCCCGCCTCTGGAGTACATCCAGTAATCGCGTTCTTTTTGTGCTGGACTTGATTATATAGACTGTCTGTTCCTGAATCAGGAACAACTGATTGTTGGATGGAAATAGTGTAAAGAAAAAAGCTTTTAAAGGGGCCTCTCTTCTGTGACAAAACACTGTTAGAACTTTATTTCTTACCACTAATGCAAAGGTCTTGTTGTCTGTTCTCTTTAATTTTCCTGACTTTTGTCCAGAAAGGTCTTTGTTTGTTTTTTCTGCGAACACTGGAGCTGGACTGTTTGCAGCAAACTCCTGCTGCTGCTTTTTGTTTAAGGTGTAAATGGACTTTATCAAGAAAGGTGATGATGGTCACTCATACTATCATTTAACAAATGTCATTTACAGATGCTTATAAAGCAAGTTTAACCCGGGATTGTATGACTTCATTTGTCTGCGTTCATGGAAGCTCCTTGGTTTTACAAACACAGGATATGGTGTTATTACCCAAAGTGCACTGACTGCATACCGGAATGGGACTGGATGTTACAATCCTTTATTACCTTGATAAATGGGTAGGGATTATAGTCATCACAGGGCAGGATAGAAGGGGCTAAGGGTTTCATTGGGGTCATCAGGTGGGCACCCTCCATCATAGGTGTTTCACTGAACAGGCCCACGACACCTCAAGAGGGTTCAGCAGCAACACCTGGCGTCCCGGGTGTGCCCCCCTCTGCCTTACCCCCTTCTATACCCCCTGCTGTTGTCTCTCCTCCTGATCCAGAGCCACTGGCTTGCTCGTTCAGAAGCACTGGACAGGGCTTTGATGATTTGCCGTTGGGCCTGGCCCCGGATTCCCATGCCCCTGAGGAGACTAGTAGCAGTCCTGCCCACAAAGCCTCTGCAGCCCACTTCTACAGGGAGGGCTGTGGTCTTCCAGCCCCGTTGTTCAGCATCCGCTGCCAGCTCGGCATACCGAAGCTTCTTCCGCTCAAAGGCCTCGCCTATATTATCCTCCCATGGCACTGTGAGCTCTATGATGTAAACACTTCGAATTGAGGTAGACCACAACACAAGATCTGTCCTGAGGTTGGTCGTGGCGATCTCCACTGGGAAGCAGAGTCTCTGCTCCAGATCAACAAGGAGCCTCCAGTCCTGTGCTGCTCCCATCTGTCCTACCTCTGATTTTGGAATACATCTCTTTAATTACTAGTGTCTTAAAAAGAGAGCAGAAACATTTCATTCTTAGAGCAGCAAATAAAGGCTGCAGTGGTGGACAGTTTATTTTCAGCATGCATGCACACACATGCTCAGATCATTACACATGCCCGCAGGTAGAGGTTCCCTCTTATATGCAACACTCATCTGCTATGGTGGAGATGTTATATTGTCAATTTCAGAAGTCTTTAACTGCGCTCGGTCTGTCTTTTCTTCCTCTCTTTGTCAGAATGATTGGACGTGTGAAAACCTTGGTGCCGATTGTAGAGAAAAATGTGACGGATTGAAAGAAGCGACTTTAGATGGACACGGGTCAAATCAGAAAACGATGATGGCGATGGCTTCTCAGAGTTTCACGTCAATGCTGCCTTCAGATGACGAAGAAGAGGTCTAGAGGGGAGGAAAGATAAAAGATCGTCGTTTAAAATAGTTAACATTCATTTATCACTTCTTTTTAAAACAGATGCTAAAAAGAGGATTAATAAAAAAGGTCCATTAGATCCATCTAATGCTATCTGAACGCTTCAGGGTTTACTGTAGATCTGTAATATCAGCTTGTTTGTTGTTGTTTGTTATTGGTCCGGTGAGAGAATGCATTCTGGTTGAACTCTTCGCTGTATCCTGCTCCACTTTGGTCCGTTAATGCACCACCGGCTACATTTTCCTACAGCCATCTCTCCAGCGGTGCTTCAGCAGGGATCACGTTGGACTTGCTGAACTCTCTCGAATAAATCGTTGACCTTGTCCGTCGTAGTTTATATCAATCTGCTCACTAGATGCTTCAGGTTGGACCACGCTGCTACTCACCCTCTCTCTCACTGCTTCTCTGGCACCTGCAGCTTTTAGATTGTCCTCCAAACTGGTCCCGGGAGATTCTTCAGAATGAACCTGGGCGTAAGACGTTTTCCCGAGGAGCCGGCGTGTGATGGCCACTCCTTTAGCCGTGAGCTGGTCGTAGGCGCTCCTGTCGGCCACGAGCATCTCCAGCGTGCTTTCACTGCGTTTGATCATTGCCACCACTTCCTCGTGGCTGTTCTTCTCCACGTTCACCCCGTTGATCTCAACCACGATGTCCTCGTCCTCCAGACCCGCCCTGTCAGCCGCTCCGCCCTTCACCACCTGAAACCGGCTTGTGCTTCACCACTGATTTGAAATGGTTCTGTGAAAATGGTGGCGTGGATGATCCTTACCTCCATAATATACTGCCCACACACCCCCTGGATGCTGTTCAGGTGAAAGCCAAAGCCACCTGAGGTCTTCTCCATTGTGCACAGCTTCGGCTTGAGCCCCTCCTTCGTTACCTGGGGCGCTAAGGACGAGCTGCTGGGAGTCGGTAAATTGAGGGCCTCGCTGTAACTGGGTGGTGAGCTGGAAGTCTTCGCGTCTTCACAGAAAACCACAGGAGACACTTTCCCCTGTGAGGGACAGAGCCGCGGCGTCATGGAGATGTCTCAGCTACGGTGTTGGAGCGTGGAAACGTTCCTCACCAGCTTGAACATCTGGTCTGTCTCTTTGTCGACCACGAGGAAGCTGCATGTCCTGCCGCTCTGTCTGATCATGTCCACCACCTGCTCATGGCTGCACTTCTCCACATCCTTGCCATCGACAGCGACTAGTCTGTCTGCCTCCTTCATGCCTGCTCTGTCTGCTGGACCCCCCTTGTCTATAGCCTTCATGAAATGGCCTGCAGATAATGAGCACACAGTCGAAACACAAGAGTCTTCTCAGCATTGCCGTGTTATTTATTAGAGCAATGCGGATCTTGCCTGTCTGCCTGGGATCCTCCCGGAGCAGGAAGCCGTAGCCGTCGGATCCGTTGATGATGCTGATGGAGCGCGGCTTGTGTGGAAGGTACTTGATGGTGGCCAACCACGATCCGATCTTCACGGGCTTGTTCTTGTAGTATTCTTGTGCTTCCTCATCAGCCAGCAGGATCATCAGGCCGTCGCCGGACAACTTGATCTTTTCCACGATTTGATTGTGTGAGGATTCTTCCACGGTCTCCCCGTTGATCTCCAGCACACGGTCTTTGCCTTTAACCCCCGCCATGTGAGCCACTTTTCCCGGCACCACCTCTGTCATGAAAAACCCCGGTTCATCTAGAGAGGATGCCGCGAAAAATAGAAAACAAAGCACAAATGTATTTAAAGATGGCGATATTTCAGCGGAAATAAATGTTTCACTGCGATTAAAAACATCAGGAGATTTTTAGAAGCAGAAATATATTCGCTATCAATCAGGGAGGTCATAAATAAGTCAACAGTACTGGCAAAACTAACTGTTGGTGATTTGCATTGTGGGTAATCTTGGGTTTAAACTAGATCATCTTTTCTCTACACACTCACTGTGTATGTTAAACGGCTGTATTTGTATGTTATCTCTCTTTATTCGTTATTCTAAAGTTCACAAATCAAACTCTGCTCACCTTTGCCTGAGCGAAGAGAAAACCCGTAACCCAGTTTGGACTTGATCAGGTAGCAGAGTTTCGGTTTCGGCGCCTGTTCGGCCGCGCCGTTAGCAGCGAGTGGGCTCTGCGGGTTGGACAGGTCCACTCCCTGCGTTTTGAGATGCTTATAGGAAGCTTCGTCCAGGATGTGGAATGTGACCGACACGCCGCTGTTTCTCACCAGGTCCACCACCTGTCCGGGGGAACACAGTCACAGCAGGAGGTCTTAAATAATGTCTTCTGGGGTCAAAGGAAAAAACCAGCTGTCTTTCTTTTCTTGCTAAATGATGTTGGATGAAAGCAAAGGTGTTTGTCATTGACGTGTTTTTGTCTGATAAACGTCTCCTAAATAAGTCATTCCCGCGCCACCATGCTGTCCTGTCTCACTTAATTCATGCCCCGCATTAATATCCCATCACCTCTGAGTGGAGCAGCCCATCAACAAACTTTCCGTTAACCCGCAGGATGCGGTCTCCGTCCTTCATGCCAGCCAGCTCAGCTTGACCGCCCATATCCAGGGAGCGGATCAGATGGCCGTCCTCGCCCTGCTCCAGCCTCAAGAAAAAGCCGAAAGTGCTACCCGGCCTCTTGGTCAAGGAAATCAACCTGGGCTTGTACCCGGACATGTCCTAATGTGGACAAGAGGGACAAAACCGTCATGTCAGTTCTACTTTCATCTGCTCCTCACTCAGTTTGGATGTAAACAAGTCAAACTGGCTTTCTGCACTCGGCACATTTATCTCCAGATGTCACCAATTAATATCAATTGTGAAATAGTCTACGTGGAATAAATCGTGATTTTGTTTTTAGACCATAGTGAACACAGCTGTAAAGATAAATTATTAAAAAAAGACAGAGAGAAGGGTTAGGTCTGAAATAAAATACAAATAAAAATCCTTTACGAATGCAGGAAACCCAACCAGAGAGGAGAATGTGGATCAGTGCTTCATTTAAGGGCTGGGGTTCGAACCACCAACCTTCTGCCTGCGCCGCCTCCTGAGCCAGAGCGTACAGCCTTTTAAAACCTCAGAGGTGCTAATAGATTCCAATTAAAAGTTGATTTCACGGCATGGCTTGAGTGTTAAGGTTAATGGTTGATGGAGCAGCTGAGTGGGAAGGGTTACCTGCAGAAGACGTGGACTTTGTCATCGGAAGCACCTGTTACTGATACATCGCCATGCGAAGGTCATAAAGGGTGTGTGTGTGTCGGTACGCTGACAGCTCGACATTAAGCGTGTGTGTGTGTCCAGTGTTCTCGTTGTGTAAGATGTGTGTGTGCTATTCCGTAAAAAGACAACACTTTATATGACGCCTGCAGAATTTGTTGATAAAATTCACCTTAAATTAATTCTGTTTATACTTTTTTTTTTTTTTTAGCACTGATGCAAATGTAACGTAATCAATACATATTAATAGTCAAAAATCAACTTGATAATTTTACACACATTTCTCTCATCAATAGATCCGCTTTCAGAATGAACAACTTGAGATGATATAAACATACTATGTGGTCTTATTCAAGGTTTGTTCAACACAAATCTCCATATTATATTCATAAAGCAAATGTATATTTTTGTGGGTTGGTTTCGTATCGCCCGAATGTTCCCAACAGTTTATTTTTAAAATCTCGTGTGACTCCTTAATTAAGTGACCCGGTACCACCATGTATGCCCAGTCTCACCAAAAAGTGAACTTTAACTTTATTTATGGAGAATTAGGATGAAATTACTCGATGGAAAATGTTGAAATAAAATAATAGATTTAATTTCTCTCTCATCATGCAACAACTAATCCTTTCTTTTCATGGAGCCCCTTGAAGGAGTTCTAACCCCCGTAAATATGCTCTGTTTTGCTCAATTTGTTAAATAATTAGATGACATAATTATCCATGCACGTTAAGTTGAAAGCAAGTTTTAGAAACTCACCAGCTTGTTCCTGCTCAGTGTCCAGATCCAAAAGGAGTTGCTCACCTGTCACTGCTTCGCCGCTGTCTGTTGAACCTGCCAGCCGCCCCCCCTCCCCCCAACGCCGTAGGAACTTTGATGGGTCAAAGGTGAGCCTAAAGGCTGAGTTATTTAACCGCCCCGTGCAATCGGTCTCTGAAAGGAAGATGGAACCATGAAGCCTTTCAGCAGTCATTCGGTGTTCAAATGTTCAGGACGCAGTTTGAAATGGCAGCTATGATTATAGTGCAGTAAGGACTATAATCATACATGCGGTTGAAGAAAACCAGCTATGCACAAAGAGACTGTTCATATAAATAAAGGTTTTGCACCATCAGTATATATTATTAACCCTTTAAAGCCAAATGTGTCACATTTGATAAACGAGGCGTTTTGGGATTTTGAGAGTTCTACATATTGAATAAGAGCAAATTTATGTGAATTATTATAAGGTTACACTAAGACTATTCCCCCCCAAAAAAAAGATTTCTGGCAACTATTTCTTAAGATGAAGAAACATCGACTAATAGTTACGGTGGCCCTGAAGTGCAAACCACTACAACAAATTAAAAAACACTATAACATTAACGTGAGCAATACAACATTACCCTTACGGAAATACTCAAAAAATGGTAACATAATTAAAAACAAAAACAAAAAAAACTTCAGGAAAAAGTGTTTTATTTACTTTTCCCTACATTCATATATCTTAATCCTCCTCATTTCAGACATATTTTGTGGCATGAATATCTACGATGTTGGCCCCTTTACAAGCAATTTGCAGTTGAGCTGTTTTAATGGGTGTGTTTTGTTGAATCGTACTGTGGCCCACTTTGTGTGTCGTTTCACCTGATTACATTATTGTTGTTCTCTGGGGACAATATACAGGCTGTGCTGCAATGCACTTTATCTTTTAACTTTCTTCCTCTTGACAGCGTCGCTCTTAAAACAGCGGAACTTGGGACATTTCTTAGGACATCGTGTCAAATCACCATTTTTGATTGGACACCAGATGTTAGATTATACTGTCGATGCCCACATGATGCAATAATAATACAAATCTGGGTGAACAAACATCTACTTGAGTGGACAAAATGCACGTTTATTTCCTGAACGTTCACCTGCAAGGTTCTAAAGGTTCGTGTTATGCTGGGGCGTAGTTTATCTCTATAGGTTTGGCTGCTATGGTCGATAGCTATGGGTGAGTCCTCTCGTTGTAAAAGGGTTATTATGATACGATCCTTGGGATGGGACAAAGGTGGCAGCCGACCAAAGACAAGCAAAACAAATCTGCAAACGCACGTTAATTCATGACTTTGCATGCAGTTCTGTTTCAAAGCTGTATGTATTATTCCACCAGGGAGGCTGTTGTGCTCAGTTAAATTCATTGTTAGTTAAATAACACAATATTACGATGAGTTATCGCTTGTTACATCTTATTCATTTCTAAGGGTTTACAATCTATGCAGCTTTGTCTGATTTACTTATTTCTTCCTCGTTTTCGTTGATCCATTGTCTTATCACATCATCAACAGAACCATCTGACTGAATCAAATGTCCTTTTGTAAGCATCATAATTATACATGTTCCTAGAAAGTCATCTATCTATCTATCCATTTTAAAAAGGAGCAAATTGTGAAAATTCCTGATTGTTCAGTGAATGTTAGTTTTTCCCACTCAGCACTGATGAATAACAGGATGGCGCTTGACTGTCTGCCAGAAATTGAGAACTGCAGGAAATGTCAAAATGCCAGCAGGATGTGGGGCGTCAGTCTTTGTGTTTGAACATGAGGACACTCAGTCACTGGCGTATGTACCTACATGAGCACTCACAGCCCCCCCACACACACACACACACTCGCTACCAGCCTGGAGCTATGTTTGAACAATCGATTTGGGAGGTCCAGGAGCCCCAACCGGAGAACAGATGATGGGACTGGAAGGAGACAGCAATTGTCTTCAGCTTGGCTCAGCGCTGATGAATTCGCCACCCATTCCCCTCAGTCATCACCATCTGTTTACCTGGAATAAAATGAAATCTGTTGTATTTCTGCGACGCGATACCTTTCTGGATTGCTAAATCTGTCAAAGCTGCTGTTTTATTCTCTTTTATTTCATCATCGTATGCATTAATGATGTTTCACCCCTCCCAAGTTGCAGAAATGAGCTGAGTCAACCCCAGGAGAGATGACCTGGAACCTGCTTTCTTATGGAGCGGAGCATCAGCGATCAACACGTAATGCCAGTTTGTGATTACTGCACTGGTTCTCTCCTCATCTTGATTGGCATCCTCACACGAACCGTTCACGTGGGGTAAGTGGATCTTGCACATGACCTGCTTGAGACAGTTAATTAGACCACAAAAAATATTTGATGTAGGCCGATTGAAATAATGCCCTTCCCTTTTTTATTTTCTGGGAGTCATTTGAGCATTCGGCGGCCTGGCAGACAGTCCCTGCTCTCCATAGCAATAACACGCCTCAGAAAGCAGCAGCATTTTAGCCTCCCAAATGTACAGGTGGTACAGAAGAGGCAGTCGCTCGCTGCTTTCAGGAAAAACAAGCATGCACCCGGTCCATTCTCAAGGCACACATCACATGCATTGCTCGGGTTCAGATCGACAAAAACGTATTATCCCAAGATTTTAAACATTCTAGAAACAGATGACGGCTCTACAAAACCGGCCATTAATCCGTTTACATTCTCATAATATTTACAGATTGATTGTCGTGTTCTTCACTCACCACACAGAGTGAGATTTATCATTGCCACATCTCATCAAACGAGTTCAGTGAGGAAAGGACAGGTTTCCTTTTGTGCATGTCAGGTTATTTCTATTTTCCACACATAAACTTAGTAAAAAAAATACAAATACTTCAACAAACTATGATAAACATGACCATGATTATGTTAAATAAATGAGATTTAACAAGTTTCCACTGCACTGTGCGACCGGAGGTGCACTCACACACCACAAGAGGGCAGCAGCGCACATGGAAAATAATTATTACGAGCTCGGGAAACGTTCAAGGCATGAGATCACTAACTTCACATTTACGTGCAAGTTCGAGTCGACAATTATCCAGACCTGCATGTTGAACACGAAACGTTCACACTCCATCACCCTCCAGACATGCGCCTTGATCCACCGTTCTGGATTGTTCAGCGTAAATCTCGTTGGGAAAAGTGTTCTATGAATGGAATTCGGCATGAAAGGCTTATTATATACAGTAAAAAAAATAAAAAAAATAATCCTGTTTCTATTTAGGGGGGGGCTATGATAATTTATATCTGAGCGAGGAAAATAGCAAAAAAGATTATCAATAAACAGTTCAAGAATTTAAAAGCCCGATATAGTCCACAGCAAAGTCGCCGCACACACACACACACACACACACACACACACACACACACACACCACCCTATATAGCGTTAGTCGACCACTTTCCTTTGCGCGCACTCGCCCTCCTCATGCGCACCGGTCCTGAGCCGACCATTGACTGACGCGCTCACAGAGCAGGAGACAAAAACAGGTCAAAGGCAGCAGCAGCGGTTTAGGGGAGATCAAGGTGAAGCTCAGTGGATGCGGAGTCCTGTCATTTCACCATGTTTGAGGCGCACGCGGAAATATACAGGTCAAAATCGAACTTTTTGTAGCCGCGCGCAACAGAGCAAAAACATGGACCTGTGTGCGCGCAATGAGACACCGACGTACCCAGAGTGCGTCGGACAGACTGACGCGCTGCTGAACGGATCTGGGAACTTGGAGACAAACGACACCGACGGCAACGTCTCCACATTCCTCACACCGCATCGCGTGGCGCAGAAAGGTGAGCGGACACGCAAGTTCTACCACGCGAAGGTTCATCAAATGCTGCCACGGCCGTGTCATCCAAGAGTTCACGCAGTGGCAAGTGATTAGAGTTTGATTGACATGGTGGAGCTGAAGATCTCTGGAGATTAAGGAGGCTAAAACTCAATTTGTGCAAATGTGTCCATTAAAGAAAGAGGCTTGTTGGACATTTTAGTCATGAATGAAAATCACAGGTCTAAAGTGAACAGCTGTGCGCTGTATAAACAGCTCCTCTATACACTTGGCAGGCTTACAAGAAAAAGCTAAATTAAATTGAAGCTATGTTGTTTTGTTAGTATTTACCTTTATGTTAAGCGGAAATCTACAGAAATACAAACAAATAAAATACAATAAAAAAAATAAGGATCAGAGAGAAAATGTGTCACAGCAAGGACTCAAATCCTGCCCACACGGAGGATTTAAAAAGTCCAATGGCGTCATATCTGGTCTGTGCTGCACGGACCGGCTGCTGCTTCCTGCTTCTATTTCATAGCCTTTTCTGTTTTCTAGCATTTCCTAGTCCTTGATTCAAAGTGAGGGTATAAAGATGTTGATTGCAAAGCCTGCAGGAAAGTTTCTGATTTAGGTTTCTATCGATAAAACAAAATTGATTTGAGCTTGTAAAGAAGAAAGAACATTTAATCACTCTCTTTACTTGGTTTTTATCCATCTCCATCCTTCACCGTCTGTTAGGGTCCCCATGTTGATGAGGTGTGTGTGTGTGCGTGTGTGTGTGTGTGTCTTTGCATCGGCTACTTGAAGGGGAAATACACTCCATTTATCACAAATGAACGATATTCACAGTATTTCCCTGTTCACTCAGTCATTCTCACATCTTCTCCACCTGCCAGTGTGAGCAGTGATGGGATTATTATATTTTCACTAGTATTTTATTAGTCAATAATTGCACTATTCTACAGCTCAACCCCCCCCCTCCCCCCACACACAATTCAAAATTTTACACACGAAGCATATCAAATTCTTCAAAACATTACGGTTTTCTTTAATATTTAAAATCATATACAAAGTTTTAGATTAAACAACTTTGTTAAGCTGTTATACACATTTTTTATATATATTATTAGCTGTTTTTGTAGGTCACTGAAAACCAAATCATTTTGAGGTTTGACTTCTCGCTCACCGAAAGCTGCAGGCTGTTGTTATTCATACTCTACATGCATCTCTCTCTTTTATTAACCAAACAATGAATACTAATCAAGTAAAGAGCCACAGATGAATCTTTAATGACATAGAGTATACGAAACAGCTGGAATTGACCTTCTTAAACATTCATTATATGACTAATATGTGAATAATTTACTCCCAGGGACATTTTTCTGCACTTTACCTTTTCCTCGTGATCGTCCATAAATGGACTTTTCTTTGTAGTGCAGTATTATTACATTGTGATATCCCTCACTGGTACTTTTGAGTACTCACCCATTATAGAGCTGCTGAGCTAAATCAGAAGTCTGCAAATCACAAACTTATTGCCCAAATAGGTCTATTTGATGAGTTCAGGAAGAGTCGGTTGCGTCTCGTGTCTGATGAGAATGACAGAATTATACATAAAGCGTGATTTATGTATACGTAATTGCACCTTCAGACCACCACTCAGATGGTCACTTCTCTTCAGTTGGATTTCTTTTTTAACCCATTTATCATTCCTGCCGTGTTTCGCTACTGTGGTCAAACAGCCATGCTGTCTGCAGGTTTTCATCCTCACCAATGGCGCTTTGCTGGATCTGGATCGGAATATTTTGTAATCTGTCAAAAATAAATGAGCTGGAAGCCCCAACATCCTCCAAACGTGACCACAAGATTTGTTAGTAATTACTATTTATACTGTTTTCCATGGGCCCTCCACACTTTTGATAATTGAGAGAGACATTTATTTGACCAGCATGTGGTGTCATCATGTGTTTTTATTGGAATCTAAAACACAACCTGTTACTTAAAGTGTGATGTATGAGTTACCATGACGATGCACCCTGGCAAGAAGTTCCTTTGCTCATTACAAACGCTGCTTCGTAGCATAGGCAACTGGTTTAAAGTTGTTAACAGTGCTGCTTCTGATGCTATATTAGTGAGATGGCTGCAGAGCAAACAGCCTTTTCTGAAGTGTTGTGTAGTTGATCAAGAAGACAGCAGTGGGGGGAGTCCTTTTGTGAGCAGACAAATATAATGGCAGGCTGCTGACCGGACTGGATCAGCAGTCATCCATCGTACACTCTGGAAGATACAATTGCATCGTAAAAGTGACCCATCAGGGGAACCGGTCTAAATGCTCACGGCGTCACTGTTTTAAAGCCGCTCGATTGCCAAGCTTTTTTCGAAGATGGACATCTGTCTCCGTCACTAAAGTCTAATGTCCTGTTGACCCATCCTGCCCTCCTCCCCACAGACATGATATCGCTCTTTAAAAACACCCCATGACTTCCTCCTTTGCTCCCAAAAAGGTAGATTTAGCATCAAGACATTTCTGCATCAAACTGAAAACAGAAAAGCATTAATGCCTCCTGATTCTTTACATTTTTAGCAAAGTTTATTTGTTACTGCGAGTGTTTTCCCAACATCTGAACTAAATCGTTGGGTTAGAGGAGCTTTTTTTTAACAGGATTTGATCAGACTTTTGCGCTAATATTACATTTTGTTAAAGGAATAATTGTATTAGAAACTGATGATGTAAAGTCTGAGATACGTTTACTCCTGGTCTGTTAAAGGTCAAAGTGAATCAGACTGATTTTTGAATCCATAAATGGAGTTTCAATGTTAAAATGTAATTTTTTTTCCTGACCTCATTCTGGATCAGATCCAGAAGACATTTTTCTTGATGGTGTATATCGGACCCCTTTATGACTTTATGAGGTTGGAAGCCTTGTCTTTGGACTGCCTAACAGTGACTGTTTGGTTTTCATTTTACTCTCGCCCATTGACTGCTGAGATGGGCTCCAGCATGGCCCGCCACCCGGTATGGACAAAGCGGTTGGAAAATT
Organism: Brachionichthys hirsutus; assembly: GCF_040956055.1. NCBI lineage: Eukaryota > Metazoa > Chordata > Actinopteri > Lophiiformes > Brachionichthyidae > Brachionichthys > Brachionichthys hirsutus. The sequence continues at coordinate 78,661 of NW_027180474.1, forward strand.
AATGAATGACTGGTTTTTGACTGTTCTCTACTTCCTTCTTCGCTCAGTGCGCCACCGCTGCCATTTCTGGGTATAACCTCATCCTTCACACCTTCCCGTCTCACTTCTCCTTGAACGCCTGCAGTCTGTGCTAAGCAACCTGCATGTAGTTTAACCACCATTACCGCGGCTTCTGTGGCTACTGTGGTGTTGTTAACAGAAAGTGGTTTCATTCTGTGACTATCAGTAATTCTGGGTTGCAGCTGGTTTACGGATTTAGCCTGAGGTGACTTTTACCATATTGGATTAGCACTGCAGCTGCAACATTTACCAATAGCCTGGTCTGACAAACTGATCATAAAATTAGCATTTCAATCAATGTGGTAATTTTCAATTGAGTGCGAATTTGCACAATTTAACTAAACTTTGTAAAATACAGAACACACACATCAAGGTCTCAACACAACATATGTTGAACAATACAGAGAAGCAGATAGAGACACATCACACAGATAGTACGTGGAGGTTATGGACAAAAAGAAAGAAACATTCAGTGTCAAAAAGAAGCCACCAACCTCTGCCAAGGCTGATCCTTCCCTCCAGAGGACCCCTTCTCTAGCGTCTGTATTTAGATCCTTTGCCCATGAAAACACACACCAAGAACTTGGGTCCATCCATAATCTTAGTGTATGGGAAAAAACGGCAGTGAAAGAGTCAACCTTTCCCGTTCTGCCTGGCGAGTTGTTTTTCCGAAAATCACACGTCCCATCCACCTGCGCGCTGTTAAAGGTTTCGTGCAAATGTGTGTCTAATTTCTTTAATTTAGATGGCTGCCCTCAGGGTTAGAAAAACAACAACTAAACACGGATCCACCTCTTTATGCAAATCTACTTCTGCAGGGTTTAAAACAATGATCATGCCAACAGACAGACGGACAGACAGGCGGAAACATGACCTTCTTGCTGGAGGTAATAAAACAAACTAATCATGTAGCCTCCTTGAAAGAAGCAGTTTGACCGTCGACCTACGCTGAAAACCAAAGTCAAGTGCCCGGCCAACGACTCAGCTCCTCACAGCACTTCTAGTACACAAAGAGCAGTCTGTGTAGTATTACTATACGTATCACCCAGCTGGGTCGGGCCAGATACTCGTTGAATACAGTATTTGCATCAGCATGAACGGACCCAGCCAGGCTACAGAACTTAAGCAACAGCAAGACCTGCAAGGTGGAACATTGTTGAGAGAAGGTGAGTGATAATGCTCTCAACACACACACACTACCAGGAGCAGCTGTTGGAAGTGTGTGTGAATTCCTGCACAGCCAGAGTGCACAGAGGAAGAGTCATTGACTTTGATTAGGCAACATATTTCACGAGACGAGGGAGAGAAAGTAATAAAGGAGTGTTGGCTCTTATTCTCCCAATCGTCAGTCTGGATGTTTTCATCATGCTCGTGTGATGCTTGCACAAAATGCAACACTTTTACTTGCTCTAATGAAGGAATCCTGATGCACTGTCAGCAGAAAGCCACTCTATTAGATTGTTCTATATTTGCATAGAGGTGAGTGAGAGAGACGGCGAAGGAAAGGACATATAATGGGACAATCCAACGGAGGAAGACTGACTTACTGACTGAGGCTAAATTCATTGCTCATCCTGCGAGTTGTCGGAGTGGAGGGGAATTAATACTCTATATAGTGTTAGACTATTAACATTCAGGATGCTGAGAGTCAGTGAGTTGAGAGTGATGATCAGCCAGAAAATATGAATCAGCAATGGTGGGATTAACCTCTGTTTCAGAGTAAATAAAAGCTTTCAGGTTGCCCATGTTCAAAACACAACCTTTCCTGCTGACATGATGTAAAATGTCCCCAGATACCAGTCGTTCAGGTCTGCAGTAGCTTTGCCACATTTTTCATAAATTGGAAGGAGGAAATGGACATAGAAAAAAAAATGCAAACTTGAAATACAATCATTATGTTTTTTTTCAGATTCTCAGCCAGTTTGAATAAACCCTTCCGCTCCGTTTACCACAAGGAGTATAACATTATTGTCTGAATGCTGCCAGGATTCATGAAGACAGAGTCATTGTATTGATATTGCTCCTTTTCTGTGCTAGATGGGGACCACACTCTGCGGATCCTGCTCTACTCGCTCATCTTCTTCCTGAGTGTAATTGGCAACCTGCTCATCATTGTGGTGCTGACGGCCAATAAACGAATGCGCACCGTCACCAACACCTTCCTGCTGTCGCTGGCTGTCAGTGACCTCATGATGGCGCTCTTCTGCATGCCCTTCACCCTCATCCCCAACATCCTCAAGGACTTCATCTTTGGAGCTGCCATGTGCAAGATAGTGTCCTACCTTATGGGTGAGAGAATGAGAGAACGGGGGGGGGGGGGGGGGGGGGTTGAAGGTCACATATTATACACTTTTTACACAAGTTATTGCAGTTCCCAAATACTTACATGAAATATCTGTGACAGTCTTTGGTCAAAATAGCAAACAGATGCTGCAGGACAGCGTCCGTCATTTCTGTCTCAAACAGCTGTCAGAAACGCCTCTGAAAATGAAACCGAAAAAACCGAAATTCATAGAGGACACGCGAGTAGCTGCACGCTACCATGGCAATATACTTTTAGCACATACTAAAAACATTTTTTGCCGTAACATTACCACCAAAAAAGCAAACTACGGAGGATTGACTGGATGGTTTGATTCAGTAGTTTTTGGGTTGGTAATGACCCGAAACCACCAAAATAATCGTGTAGAAACATGGGAAAAGTGATTTTCTTCATAATATGTCCCCTTTAAGTTAGGAGAATATAAAAATACACTTAATACTCCATGCAAATAGAGATGCGAGTGAATACAATTTGTGAAACGGAGAACAACAACAAAATGATTGCGGTAATGTGAAATTTAGAGACAAACATGAGCGAGGACAGGAACACTGTGCGTACCCCGAGGGCATGAACCTCCGGGAACTGAATAGAAAAGGTGGATTAAATTAAGCACACGGCACTGAATAAAGCAGAGCCATCATCATGATGCACTGAGTGAAGGGCCTGCTGGCTGATTGGTATTTGCTTCAATGAGATCTGCTCTAAAGCTGCTCCCATCGGTACCAAAAAGACAGCGCATCCCTGAGTCACACACACACACACACACACACACACACTCATCGAATCATCTGGAATGGATTGTGGAGGAGGTTTAATCAATTTTTACCTCGACCAAGAAGGTTATGTTTTTGATGGCATTTATTTATAAATTTATAAATTCGGATACAATTTTGATCCCATTAAATATTGAGAGTAATCCTGATACCCGTCTGGATACAAAAAAAATCTGGATTTTCCCATTTACTTACAATGGAGGCATTTAACAAAAATTTGCGGAAATGATTAACCCTGTAACAATGTCATAATTAGACACTTGGTATGTTGACACTGGAAGGTTCTAACAGATAAATAAACATCCAGAAGAAGACATACCTTAAACACAATTTGAATAGCCCCATTAAAATGGACCCACTGACGGACAGAATCCACTCTGACATTGAGAAGGACGATCTGTTTCGCTTCCTCGGCGTGCAAACGCAGAATACAATGCAGGCTAAGAAACGTCTCAGACGTGAGCTGGATGACGACTCTGAGCCTCTCCCAGAGCAAACGTGTGGGGAGGTTCAACATCCAGCTCGAGGAGAAGCTGCTGATGGTATTCCATGAGAAGCTTCAGGCAAAGAAAGATGGCCACCCGTGGAGCACAGCGAAGGAGCTTCTGAAGGAGGAGATTCCCCATTTAAAAACAGAGCTGCATGAAGCCAAACAGGAGAACACAGCAGATCAAGTCCGGTATCTGGAGGCACAAGTAACGGCCCCCTGTGAGGTGCAGCAGTCGGTCGACCCCAACGCCCTTCAGAGAAGGAGTGAAGGAGACGCATGCTGAGATGAAGCTGCTGGAGTGGGAGCAGGAGCACGAAAGGGCGGCACTCCTCAGATGAGAGACGGGCAGTGGAAGGCGCTGATGGAGAGAATGCAGGATGACCATGAAGCCCAACTTCAGGTGGGGCGTACAGAGAATCGCCAGCTACAACATGTAGTGCCGTCAACTGAGCCTCCAACTCCAACAGGAGAACGCCTCCCTGCTACAGGAGGTCCAGATTGCAGTACGTCAAGACCATTGTGGAACAAATTCTGGAAACCAACACCACTAAGATGGCTCTGAAGGAGCTGGAGCGTCGCTGGGATGAGCAGGAGGAGTAGTCATATCCTCCTGAAGAGACAAACGTTCAGTTGGGGAAGGAGGAGGAGCTACAGGAGAAAGACGTGGCCTCCACATCCCAGAAAAATGGCAAAGAGAGAACCTCAGGTTCTAATGAGGCTCGCCTTCTGGAGGAGGAGCTTGATTCGGAGAAAGACAAAGAGGAGCTGGAAGAGGAAGACAATACCAGCAGGACCCTGTATTCTAAAAATCAATAAATAGTTTAAAAGGTAACTGTGGTCAGGATTTGTTGTTGACCTTCCGTTGCGTGGTGTGAAGAAGAGGAGATTTTTGTTCCCATTGACTTCCATTGGAATCACATACTGTTCTTCATACTGTAATCCTGACGCATAAAAATGCTTTCCCCATGAACACCTAATAAATCTAAGACTCTACCCCCCCCCCCCCCCCCGCCCCAGCAAAAAAAAACTACAACAAAACACACACACACACGCACACATGAAAACAGAGGTAAAGAGAAAAGAGTAATTTCCCGTCGTGCCCTGTCAGGAGGGAGATGCCAGATCACATCAGTGGCCTGGACCAAAATGATTTCTCCTACCAACACCCAGATATCATCAAAGCCCCCCCCCCCTGCATTATATTATTTCATTCACAAGCACATCTCCACAGAGCACCACATATTGGTCTCGGTTATTACTGTGGATATTAAGCGCACATCAGCCATCGTGTTTTTACCTTTTATTATCCTAACTCTATTCTGATGGCAGCGCTGTAATAACTTTCCATTCATAAAGACACAATAACATCTGAGAACACAAAGAAGCGCCACATGTTTACTGACTTTTAAAACAATCTGTTGTTGTTTTGCTACAGGTATATCAGTGAGCATCTCCACATTTAGCCTGGTTGCCATAGCGATTGAGCGTTACAGCGCAATCTGTAATCCTCTGAAGTCTCGGGTGTGGCAGACCCGGTCTCATGCCTATCGAGTGATTGCTGCTACATGGGTGCTGGCCTTCCTCATCATGATTCCATATCCAATCATCAGTCACTTGGACTCTTTTAAGCGCGCTGACAACACCACTGCTCACCAGTGTCGCCACATGTGGCCCCTCGCAACGGCAGAGCAAACGTGGTGAGTGTTTCATTTTGAAATCTTCAGGCAACTCTTTTGCACTGCTTTGTGAAAATGTAGCGGCGCCTAAGGGCAACCAGAAGAATTAAATAATCGTCAGTCATTTGCTTGAAAGAGGTTATTGTCTTGCACCGAACAACAGCGGCCATAAAGTCACTTAAGTTTCACGGCTTCTGTCTAAAGTTTCACGGGTAAGCCAATACTTAGCTAACAGAACTGAATAAAACTGTATTAAGTTATATTTCACGTTAGTTGGGAGTGTAATATGCAGATAAACAGACTCACGCAAAGGTCATCCACGCAATCATTATTTATAACCTACAAGTGGGTTTCATCCCTTATTTTGGATGGGTATAATCAATTATCACTCGTGGAGCAAATAAACGCCTGCCACACACACAACTCCTTCAACTGTCATTTCCCACTAAGCAATAAGCTCTAAAAAAAGAATCAGTGGTTCACATTGGAGAGCAAGATAACTACACAAAAACACAAACATGCGCTTTCATCTTCACACACATTATCTCGGCAGACTTTATTATTATTTTATATTTGTTCTATTAAAAATAGCAATCAGCTATTCTTAGGACTTTCCACTCTATGATAATCCAGCTCAAGGAGAACGTATTGCCTTAAAAGGTTTTTAAACAAAATATTAAGTTAAGGGCATCATCATTATGATTCTGTTGACGCACAATTCTAAAGCAATGTGGGTTAAATGTCTTTAATTTTGTCAGTTTCAAGTTATTTGATTAATCCTTGTGGGGTTTTCCTTCATTAACAGAGGTGTGTAAACAACGTTGTCCCCGTATGGATATAATATCTTCATGGAAGCTGGATCTCAACCTCTCCATTCTGTCTTTTTCAGGTATATTCTGCTTCTTCTTGTGCTGTTTGCGATCCCAGGGTTGGTGATGATTGTGGCTTATGGACTAATTTCCAGGGAACTTTATAGAGGCATCCACTTTGAGATAGGCCACAGAAAGGACTGTCCTGGTGAGACAACGCACACCACATGTTGGAGAGATGAATAATAGACAGATAATGCTTTGATTAATGATTCATGGCCACGAGCAAAAGCAACAAGTTTATTTATGTGTTTGAGTACCGGTATTTCCAATAGATATTCCAACATTGGACTTTTTGAGCTGCATCAAACTTATAACTTATAATACGTAATATTTCCACATTCAAGTGCATTTAAACAGCATTTGTATTTTTTTTTTGCCTATTATTATAATTTGCTGGTAACATTGCATTTAATTAGGCTGTCTGTCTCTGTTTTCGTTAGTAATGTTGGTTGTTAAAAAAAAAGAGAATGAATTTAGTGAAAATAAAAGCTCGTCTAACCACTAATCAGAAAGACTTTATCTATGCATCACAAAATAAATGCATCACTGACGAGAGGTTGTGCACCTAAAACAGTCAGTAATGAGATCTTGTTATTCAACACAAAATTTAAATAGATAGAACATCAACAAAGGAAAGGCCATGAAACAGAAATGCGTTTTCACTCTTCTGATTCTTTTCTCAAAGTCATTTTCGAAGAAACATTTTAAATATGATCTGATTTTACTTTTTAATTTTCATAATTCGGGAATATTGTAAATTCATCAATCTATCTGTATCTGGAATTTTCTATTGTGACTTTTTGATTGACATTAGATAACTGGATGGTGTAAAGTTAACCACCAATGATGTGAAACGTCATGACTTAATTTCATTAGCACGGCAATAATTGTAATGTGTGCAGGTTAAGTGAAGCATAATCTCTTGTGGGCATATGACAGTGAATCTGGATGAGAGCATGATGCTGTGTGATTCCTGGTCCTCCATTAGAGGAGGGAATTGGCAGGCAGCCGCGGGCCTGGACGTCGCATTCTGTTCAGAGAGAGATGTCCTTAAAAAAAAAAGCTTGAAAAACAGAGTTTGATGCAAAAATAACTCGGCAAATTAAAAAAAAAAACATCAGGAAGCAAAGCATAAAAAAATTACCTCTTTGAAAATGTGCATGATTTAATAATCCAGCGGTGGTTTAGAAAAGCACATAAAATGTCTGCACGGCATCAGTTCCTGTTAGGATTGGCTTGGCTTAGTGCTCTAATTACTACAATCAATGTGAATTGTACTTTGTAGAATTAGATTTTATGACTAAATTGCAGTATCCCTGGATGGTTGCTGAGGTTCAGCAAGAACTCCTTGTCCTTCTTTTCATTAAGGTGAGCTGCAGGTCTTTAGGAGCTCTGATTCACTCTGCATAATTAGCACAGCGCCTCGGCACTTTGCCTCATTTGTTAATTCCTTTTTTTTTTATGGACCAGCTGCAGCCAATTTCACTGATAAAATATTTTTTTTTTATCCAGTTGCTGAAATATTAGTCAAAAATAAGGGGAATAAAAACTGTTACAACAAGATGAAGCTCCACAGCTTTTAAATCGTGGCTGTTTTCCAGCCGCCAGATTTACTCATTTGAAAGCAAAAGCTTGTTAATGTTAAGGATTTATTTCAAGTTTTTCTATTAAATTATGAAAATTATATACTATATACATACACACACAGGTCAAATAATGCAGGATTTAAATCCATTACATTTATTATACGAGTCTCTTTCGCTCTGCTCTCCCAATCAGATGTGAAGAATGGACTTACCTCAGCAGTGTCCACCGGCAGCGATGATGGAGATGGATGTTACGTTAATGTTGCCCAGCGGCCGCGATCAATGGAGATGTCCACCATGACTTCATCCACCAGGAAGGCCAAGGTAGAAGGACCACGCAGTAACACATCCGAAGCGAAGCTGGAGGCCAAGAAGCGCGTTATCCGCATGCTGGTGGTCATTGTTGTTCTGTTCTTTCTGTGCTGGATGCCACTTTACTGTGCCAACACCTGGCGGGCTTTTGATGACGTCTCTGCCAAACAGGCCCTCTCTGGGACGCCAATGGCTTACATCCATTTGCTGAGCTATATATCTGCCTGCGTCAACCCAATTATTTACTGCTTCATGAACACACGTTTTCGCAAAGCTCTGCTTGCTACGTTCTCATGCTGCGCCGCGCTTTGCCGTCGCTGCCGTCATCGCGGTCTTCAGGATAACGATGAGGATGTCATGGCAACGGGAGCATCCTTGTCCAAGTTCAGCTATACCACCGTCAGCACCATGGGAACCTGCTGAGGCAGACTGATGGAATCACGATGCAGAAGAAACAGATATCCTGCAGGTAGCACAGCAGCCCACACGCATGTTCATAGTGGCGGTGACGTTGACAGGACGTAGTGTCAGCGTACCACGGTAGAAACTCCATCAACAGCTGTGAGGAAATGTGTATAAGGAATAGCGAAAAGGTGATGTTTTTAAGAATTGGTCACCTGTCAAATTAATCACCAGAGTTGTTGAGCTGCCCCCCCCCCCCCCCACAAGGAAAAGTACACTGCCCTCCATGTCATTTTAGTCAGTTAACTTAATTTCAGCAACATTGTATGAGCTCTTGCTAAATAGCTATTAGCAGCTGTCCATGGCAAACTTCTCCTGCAGGAGACAATAAAGTCAGCTGAACCGAAATACTATTATAGAAGGAATGTTTCCGGTTTAGTATAATCCCTTTATTTACCTTGCAGTTGTGGAAAACAATGCCAATGAAAATTGTTTTTTTTTATTATCCTGTTTTCCTTGCCCATTAGCTGCAACATTTTTGACATAATATCAACACTTTCATTATTTAACATTATGTAGGTATTTTTTTTTTTTTATGTTTCAAAAAATAAGATTTAAGGCTTTCAGGAAGCAACAATTCAGAATGTAAATACATTCATGGTTTTATATATAAGAAACATGTACAGTTATTTCTTTCACAGTGGATGAAGACATGTTATTTGCTCAGGCCAGGACATATGTGCTGTCTTTGTGTGAGTAGTGCAATAGGAGTATCCGGTGTCTGTATGATATATAAGGGATTAGTTGCGTTATCCCTTGTGTAGCTAATTAATGTTCCTTTTCTTTTAAAAATGTTTATTGTCACTTGTTTTTATTTATTTAGGTTGATGGTGATGCAGTTGCCTTCTGGACTAAGTGCCTGTGTCTAAATACTGTTTTATGTACCGGTATGTCAGTTCGACATGGCTCAGTGTTTTTAAGTTTGAAGATGTAAGTTTTTCTGTGTATGCTGCTATAGCTTAAGTTGTGTTCTTACAGAGAAACACGAATGTGACACTTTGAATTGTAGTTTGCAGCTGTAGAAAATATTGTGGAGAAGAAATACACAATATTCTTATTACAGATATCATAAAAACTACAAGACACAATATATAAATCATTGTACGTGGGTCTTACAGGAAAACCATTTAACCAATTTTTTTATGTGATTTTATACAATAGGAGGATATGGTATGGTTATTACAGGTTTATTTGACTGATATAAATGTAATATAATGGTGATAAAATGTAATACAATGTTATCCATAGGTACTAGTTGAGATTTTTCACAGTAGTCAAAGGGCAGTTTATTACTACTGTATCGTTTGTTGAGCCCAATTTAAATTACGCTTACCACTCTAAAACCACCGGCCTTATTTGTAAAAGCTCAGTTATGACCCTGGACCACATCCAAGACCACCTGAACTGCTTCTAAGTAAAGATCAGGATAAGAGCAAGTTTAGTTTTCTTCAATAAAACAGCATTCAACTGATCATTTAAGCAAAACAAATTCCTTATATTGCATTACTTACTTGTGCTAAACCTTTGTGTTGAATAAAGTCACCTTGACTTGTTGTAAAAGCTTGAAGACATCCGTAGTATTCGAGGTCTTTAACTCACAAGGAGAGTCGTTGACACGCAGCCACTCACCCACTACTCGTTAATATAGTAGTACACAGCGTGGGATACCTGCGCTACACGTGTCGGCAAGGCCAAGCGGAGTTAATGCTGATCAAATGCTGCTGTTTGACACGTCCCCATACATACTGACCATGACAATATTCTTACATAAATGTATACTTAATGACGTAAATATAATTCTACGTTTTAAATGGCTTCTACCACAAACTAATCAAATTGCTGAACAATCACGACCAGGGTCCATTCTCACGTAAATGCAGCCAATCGATGAAGACAATGAGTCGACCGTTACACAGTGACCCCTGAGTCTTATTATGCCCCTAGTGCTGGTTAAACTACCCCCCCCCCCCACAATGAGAACTCAAAGCTTTTACTGGGACTGCCGATTGATTTCACCTTCCACCACCTCGGTCTTGCTCTGTTCTAAGCCTATTATTGCCATGCGCGATCATGACATTGCTCACATTTGCTGTGTCGCATGCCAATATCTGCTTCTTGGACACATTTTGAAGTAGATTCAGGTGCAGCTTGGACAGACGTTGTTCCTCCGAATAGAAGAGCAGCCATTTCTTACAATAAATACCGTTATAATCGTGTCACTTACAAATGGTGCAGCTGTGCTTGGGGGGGGGGGGGGGGGGGCAAACTTCCAGCTCAAGTTTGAACAGGGTCAAAATTGCTTGATGTGAATAGAGCTGGTATTTGAGGTGCCAAATTGCCTGACAGGAATGCAAGGGTGCATTAATGGAAAATACACAGAGCAGTGGCAGGAGGACAAGAAAGAGTGAATAAATGGCAAATAAAACTGAATGACCAGCAATGCAGATGTAATTGAAATAGCTGGTAACTGATGGTCAAGCATTATACTTTTAAAGGGAATTGTAACAAAACCCACAAATTAATTGGCAAAATACATACATGCAACAAACAACAACTAATTGCCTATTCCGTAGTCTTCAAAAAGATCACGGTTTGTATTAAAATTGCATTTTGTTCAGATTAATTTCACCTTCCAAATTTTGCTTAAAATAATACATATTGCAAAAAAGAAAAAAGCCCCAACAAATAACTGTTTGCTTGAAACCGCTGTCAATCTCCCAATTTAAACTCTGCCCTTCTGTGGAGCCGTCTTACCTGCCGCAATCTCCTTATGATGCGGAACGTGTCCTCTTCTCCTCTGCCTCATTAGAACGACCCCAGCCAAAAGAGGTCATCGCCAGTTTAAACGTGCGTCATTCGGAGCGCTCTCCGAAAAGACTCTTCATCTTCAAAAAAAAAAAAATTCCTGATGGCAGATCATTTGCTGTTCAGCCTTTAATGACCCTCCACATATTGCCTCAATCTTTGCCTGCAGTAAATGTCCTTATGCGATTATTTGAACACAATGAAATATTATTATTAATAATAATGATATTATTAGAATCTCATGGTTTAATTTCTGGCACAAGAAAGGCTTCACTTTCCCTTGAGAGCCAGTAAAAAAAAAAAAAAAAGAAATCCACAGTTCAATCTTTTAATGGCTGTCATCTTTGCAGTTTGTCATGTGCAGCAGATTGGACAGCTCTCATGCATATTCACATCAAGTTGAAGCTCGCGTTGTGTTTTAATATCATTATAAGGCTATCAATTGTTAGATATATGCATTATTCATTTCAGTCTTCATGTGAAGTTAGTGCAGAAAGAATGTTGTGAAGCTTAATGCAAAAGATGAAAGATGATGCCGTCTGAGAAATATGTATAGCAAACATCTGGGAATTATTTTATTAGTGCTGATGTTTGGTATCTCTGGGACAGATTTGGGATTAGTGCAGCCATCTTTCTGTGAATAGCAGCATCGGCGCATGGAGACACGAGTCGTCTTAAACAGGATGAAAATATAAACTGCATCTGCACCCATATTTACCCACTGAAATCAGGTACAAACACCGTGAAACTATACTCTTATTCGTATATTTGCTTTGTGATGTCCTTTGAAAGCACTGATTCAACAGTGTGTCATGTCTCTAAGCATCTTACTGAGGCTTGAGATGTATGTGGGTGAGCAGGGATGAATTAATAGAGAAGCATGCAAGGGCACAATTAGATCTACTTCAACGGTCACAGTTGCCAGGCCACCATTGCCTTAAGTGTGTATCAAATGTACAGTATTTGTGTGTGTGTGTGTGTGTGTGTGTGTGTGTGTGCATCACTCGCTGTGTTTATACACAAGTCAGTCTTGTTCAAGGCTAAATAAGAGCAGGAGACGAAAGCAATGGCCTCGGTTGTTTCCCCAACCACGAAACACAAATATGGGCAATGGCAACACTTTTGGATCTGACATGTCGGAGATTGGCCTCGTCAACAAAAAACGCCCGTGGGGATGATTGTCCTTTCTCAAAGAGCGACAAGTTTGAGAAAACAACCTGTGAAAAATGGCTGACAGGATTCTCTGATCTGCTCTCTGTTTTTGACGCATCCGTTTTTGCTGCTCTGACGCCAAAAGGCCTTAGAAGATGACTTGTACTTTGGAATGTGCAGTTTTCCATTCTGGTTTATTAGGAGGAATGAGGTTTCGCAGGCCTGCCTCTCTTATGACAGCACCGATTCATTATCATTACAGCCACTGTGACTTGGCCAACAAGAGAGATATGCTCCCTGTCACACAAAGATCATCTGGATAGCATTTGTATATTCCTGGTATGGAACGTGTGTTCAGTGTGTGTGTGTGTGTCAGAGAAGAAGATTTGTTGCATGTGATCTTTGACTTTCCTGCTGTTCATTCATTGCTTTTGCTCTCCTGTTTGATGTTATCTAATTCTAATAAAGTCTCTATGTCAGATTATACCAAATCTCATTTATTTTGTGACATTCTTCTATAATTTCTGTGTGTGTGTGTGTGTGTGTGTGCATCACAGCTGGTACTCGGCTCCGACTGAAGCGCATAGCGGTGGAGGGATATTAATTGTGTCCCCCTTTAGCTTGATTATCAGAGGCCATGTGTTATGTCCTTACATTAAATTGCACAAAAGAGATTACTTTCGGAGGTCATACATAGAGTGAAACTGTGGCGGGGTTACCCTCATTATACTGGTACAAGCAAAGGGAGTCAAAACTTGTCAATGGGCCCACAAAAAAAGATCACATTGAGTATTTCAATTAAGCGTGGTAAATTTTGCTAATCTGCATTGTTGTGGGATTTGCAGGGTTTTCAACTGTCATATTTCAAATATGGTAATAATAGGGACTGAGGTTTCACTGTAAATACAGTTTGTGTCTGATTTAAGACCTCTTATGGAAGAGGCTCGAACCGGAAGTGGAAAGGATCTGATTCTAGGCGGTTTGTGCTGTTCTCCGTGTCACGGATAAGTCAAATAAGAACAAAGAAAAGGTAGGTAAAAGGTACCTGTAGTCTAAATAATAAAAAATCAAGTTCACAATAACTAATACAGGTGCGCTCTTTTACCGACCTTCAGTTGCTATTTGCTTTACGACTTTTAAAGTGTTATTGAAAACAGTCTGCCATGAGGAGGCAGTGACTGCAAATTGAATATACCTGAGACGACTAAGGTGCAGTGCAATACAGCGACGCTGAAGGATTAGCACTGTCTCATGAATGGATGCACATTCACTCAGCGGATCGATGTGCAGTTAGCAGTTAGCAAGATTCCATCTTTCCTACCTGCGAATAATGGCACAAATCCTTTAAGCCCAGGACAGCAGAATTACTTGTTGGCTGCTGTCATTGATATATAGCATAGCATGCATAAAACATGAATGCATACCACAGCTATCTTCTTCAATTAGAGGCCAGCACTGATGATGAAGTAAATGTTATTGTTAATCACATCAGATATGTGCTAATATGGAAAATACAGTTGTCTCGTCTACAAGAAAATGCATGGACAAAAGCTGAAAAAGATCAGCTTTTCAAACATAAGATGCTTCTTATGTTTGGTCTAAATAGGTGACTATAGTGTATTTTTCTTTTGCACAATGCTGTCGAGTGTTTAGTGCTGTCTGGAGCATTTTCAGGTCGTGTCACCGAGTTCTGACCTTTTTTTTGTATTGGAAAACACCAAGAGAATAAACTATCATAATAAAAACATGACGAAGCCATTTGAGTCTCTTGTTCATAAACGATCGTGTCAAGACTTCTCATTTTGATGACACTGGCAGTTTCATTGGCACAAAGACTTGCTTTTGAGGAATGGAATATCCATTTCGAGCAAGTGACTTGCTTTTGCAGGTTATCCACTAGATTCTGCAGTTTGCACTAATTGATTTGAGAAATGCACTAACTGCTGTGCAAATGTCAATAGTGATGTAACTGAGAAATGACATGCTTCACTTTAATTGATCCGAGCAGCAGCATTTAATAGTGAAAAAAGAGTAAGGCCAATAATCGAACCCCGTGACATCCTGCAAGACAGGGAAGAAAGAAGAAGACAGTACGCCCAGCATTCCAGAAAAACTACAGTACAGTTTTCAAAGAGGTATGTTCCTCACCAAATAAGTTCAAAAGATGAACAGTGATGAATGAAACTCTGACTCCTCAGCGTCAATCTTTGATTAGAGTGAATGCCATCCAATTAGATTGAAAAGGAATTACATTGTGCACAGTTAGGGGCATGCACATAGACACACACTCTCATCCTGGTAAGGAATTAAACCAATGAGAATTGCTAAAAGGTAATCATCAATGTCACCTGTGCCGTATTCCATAATGACTACTGATGCGGTCTGAGAGAGCGAAGGAAAGCAAGAAGAATAAGCAGCAACCAGCGAGTGCTGTGCACAGGATCGTCTGTCTGCAGGAGTGGGGCGGTAAATGGTAACAGCAGACCTGAATTCTAACATCTCAATCAGAGAAGGATGCTGCCTCTGCCCAAGGGGAAATCAGTATTTAATTCAGACCTGAGCAAGACATGCTCACATATCACAAATCAAGGTAACACACAATACTCATACTTTTTGCTTATTAACTAGCAAAATAAAACAATTATCTGAAACTCTATGTTGTCTTGGGTTATCCAGATAGGCTTAAGCAAGGTTTCATGCATGAATTATACATTAATGTGACTTTCTGCATCAGCCATGAAAGATCTCATAAACCTTCAATTAACCTTGTGGCTCTGCATCTCCTCTGCCCCTCACTTCAGCAGCTGCTGAAGACCAGAGGCTGTTTTAACACTCATACTGCAGGTTGACAACTCGCATAACAAAATCCATCAGAGATACTTGCTGGCATCCCTCAGTGATTCTCACCATAATTCGTGCTGGAAGAAAGCAGTAATTAGAAAGAGTACTCGTAAAGAGCATCATTGTGTGCCTCTGGACATGGACATGGATTACGGTGTACACCTCTCAGAAAAAGCAATGAGACAACTTTCATAAGATCTAAAGCTATACTAAAAATAAAAACTGATCTAATTAGAGCTCAGAACTCCTGCTTAATTTGACAATCTCTGTACAATCTTAAAAGCACATGGACTGATTAACGTCGAGACAAGCTTTTGAAATGATAGTTGTTGACTTCAATGTAGCTCACTCAGCTCTCGCTCTCCCTGCAATCACTTTCAATAGCCAAATAATCAGTAAAATAAAAAAAGGTATCTTTCATATTATTAGTTTGCATGTGTGCCAAAGAATTGGAGCATTTTTTTACACAATGCAGACCAAAAACCTGCATTATTGACAGCACACTGTTTTATCTTCAACAGCTTTAAAAAAAAGAATCTATGTGTGTTGTTACTAATAAATAATGAAGCGTCATAATGATCATGAATCACCGGCTGCCTTCCTCAGCCTACCAGTCAGTTTAGCTTTAAATATATGAAAACTGTCAAAGCAAGACAAATTGTATTAACGTCTATAATAAGAAAGCACAGTGAAAATGTACTTTGTCTCACTCACAATCAATAAAAGTCCCAGCACTGTGCCTGCATCAAAGGACAGCTTGGAATGAATTATAAATGAGTCTTACTTGAACATACACATTACCTTCTTGTAGTAAATTTGTATTATGTCAAAGGTGACTCCATTCCACTCACCCTTGTTGAGTACCGTAATATCGTCAGTACATTGCTGCTATATTCATATAATGGTTCTGTGATTCACCTGACAGGTGACACCTGTGCATTGCCTTGGCTGCTAATGATCTGAGCCAGTAATGATTCGCCACCAGTAAATCATGTCTCAGTAATTAATGGCTGCAAAAGATACAGGAAATTTCAGTAATATTACAAATATATTACAAAAAGTAACTAAATAAGGGTAATTAGAATTACTAAATGTTTGTTGTTGCAAAAAAGGCACAGTAGTTATAACATTCGATTGTTGATCACCAACAACATATTAATTTTAAAATTACATATGTCTTACAAATGTCCTACTAATGAAAGGTTTAATTGATTAATTAAATGTTATTTGAAGTACCATTGTTTGCTTTATGATCTCTGATCTGTATTATTATCTGCTAGTCAATGAAGCATTTATTTTTATCTTTATATGTATTATATTATATTATATATATTATGTTTGCATTTAAATTTCACCTTTCGGTTTCAAGGACAGGCTCATTGCGGGTGTCACAGGAGACAAAATCAAATGCAATGGAGACTTACTGTTACCCAACAGTATCTATCTAACAATAGACTGGCCTTGGAACACACACACACACACACACACACACACACACACACACAACAATCGCGTGGCCCTGAGACGTCTCACTGGTCTCCCCGATGGAAAACGCTGATAGCAACACTGCTGACTTAACAAGTGGACTAAACATGTGATAAAGTTTCAACTTCTGGGTGGAACAGTGTGTGGCAGACAACAATCAGCCTTGATTACTCGGCCTCCACCCACATGAGCTTAACCAACTGGAATCCCCTGTCGATGCACTGCTCTGACAGGGCTTAACTGGTGGCTAAATAAAGCAAGAAGAAGACAAAGCTCGCAATTACACACATCAGAGAGAGAGAGAGCGAGAGAGGGAGAGAGAGAGAAAACCTGCAACCTAACATCATCCAGCACGACTGTGCTGTCGAACGCCTGGGTATTTATGTTGACGTGCGGAGAGGCAAAAAATATTGTACCTCGTTTATTATATTGGGACTATTCTTCAAAAACACTAAATCTATGTATGAACAGTATTATTTCTAGCAGGTCATAGCATCATGGCGTTTTTAGAAAGCGTACATTTTAGATGTCATCTCAAATTATTTTTTGCAATTTGGTGTGTATTATCCATGTCACAGTTTGAGGCGGGCCTGTGTTTTTTCCACACACTAACTTCTCCTGTCTTCCAGAGTCTCCCCTCCAATCAGCTCATTCCTGTCACCTGTGTTTCTGCTATCACCTGCAACTCATCCGTCACCAGTCCTGACACAACTTAGGCCCTGATCCTGCCACACCCGTCTGCCAGATTGTTTAGTGAGGATTCCTGCTTTTCAGCATTCCAGACTGACCTCCTGTGTTTCAAACCTGCCTGATCCTTGGATTATGTTTCTTTGCCTGCTCCTTTGGATCTGTTTGCCTGTTTGTTCGTTCTGATTACCCGGTTTGTGAACTCTGCCTGATTTCTGGAACTGTCTCATTGCCTGCCCCTATCTGGATTTGTCTACTGTTTTGGACTGACTACCTCGCTTTGGCTAATAAAGCTCATTTATTGGATTTCCGCTCTACTGTCGTGCATTTGGGTTCTTACCTGTCATTTATAACTTTGTTTTGAGCATATGGCTGAGTAATATGGCAAAGAGGTGTTTCAGTGTAATCAGCAACTGCGCAGCGTGGGGTTAATGCAGACATGGGCAAACCCAGGCCCGGGGGCCATATGCGGCCCGTTGGGCTATTTAATCCGGCCCGCCAAACTTGTCCAAATTATATCATTAAATATAATTGTATTATAATTAAACCTCATTCATTTGACCTTTTCCCTGTAATGCTACCTGTCAAAGGCCAAATCCTTTAATGCAATAGCTTTCATGTGTCATTTATATTCGCTCACACAAATACTCCATCCATATGTTCTTGGTCCGGCCCCTCTGTCAAATTTTGGAACCTATTGTGGCCCGCGAGTCAAAAAGTTTGCCCACCCCTGGGTTAATGGCATGCGTCTTTCTTCGGCAAGAACAAGGCAAACCAGCATAAGGGCCTAATTTTTTTAGGTCCTTGTGTATTTATCAAATTTGTCACTAATGTGGTTCCATCTCCGTCGTCATAATGCATCTTTGTGGTTCTGGCATTATAAGTGGATGGACATATCGGAAAACCTGCAGGTATATGGATATTTCTTTGCTCCACACATCGTCACTCTTTCATGTGCATCGTTAAACACTCCATTTAATGTCTAATGAACTAATCAGGGTGAACCATGCCACCCGTCTGATTACCTTAATATCCTGTTATCAACTGTGTAAAGGTTAACAGTCTTAAAACTCCATGCTTTTTTTTTTTGGTATCAGTGATAATGTCTAGGGAAAGTTATGGAGGCAGGAAATTGGGGGGAAATGAGTGAAACATTATCATTCTGAACATTTGAGCAAAAACACTGAACATTTGGCATCATAGCTCATGGCACTGATCACCATGAGCAGGAAGCTTAAATGCATGCTTGGTGTTGATTGGATGAGACACAGTGGCCGAACTTTGAAAGCTGTTCAGTGTGGCTGGCCATTAGCACACCTAAGGGATGGCTGCCACAGAAGTAATCAGCATCTGAGGCCTGAGGGAAATAGTTCTAACAATGAATCACACCCTGTAAATAAAACACAACAGGAAGTGTAAGCAGCCATCATAATAGGAAATTAAACAACGAGTCACGACTTCAGTGGTTGTTCTGTGGAGTGGAGGATTTTATTCGGTACAGCACTAACCATTGCAGAAGCACTGTACATCGGCACAACGGGTTTATTCTGACACTTTATTATAGCAACTTATTAAAGCTGTTCAGATCTAATGCTTTCCATGCAGTGGATGTTTAACAGTTCTTTATACTATATGTTTACTAAACAAGAAATGACCAGAATGTATACTGTATTTCAAGATTGTAGGCCCAAGGTATTAAAATCAATAATTTTAATAACATCAGGACTCACAAAATCAAGTCTTCATGTTGATCCCCTGCTAAATGTTAATTACATTTGTTTGGAAATTTGTTTGCACGCCTTTCCTCATCCAACATATCAAAGTGTTGTCTGAAGGTCAGTGACTTGGAAATCCTCATTTCGATACTCTAAGGAAACGGTTCAGTGGCTGCGAAGTTTGCAGTTTCTGATTTTTCTTTGTAAAAGAACAAATATGCATTAGCAAGTTTTTGCTGTATTTTTCACAGTCCACCCTCAGCCAATGACAAATGGCCACGACAGATGGCTTTAAAACAGATGCTCTCAGCCAGAGTTGAGCTTCATTTGGGTCTAACCACTGACATTATCTGCAGCCTTTTTATATGCGTGAATACATATGCATTTGTGTGAATTTAATCTTTCAACTCATGTTCAGGGAACTAATAACTGCTTGTGATATCAACATGGCCGTGCATTTGTCTGTTTGCGTGTGTGTGTGTGTGTGTGTGCCCGGGATTAGGGTAAAACCAGCCTTCCGTCAGAGAGATAATGGTATTTTACTCCATTACCTTTAAATCTTCTGTCCGTCCCATCTGTGAGTCCTTTAGCGATACAGTATGCCCAGTAGCTCAGCTACATGAGCTTTTAGTGATGGGCACTGATGAAAGCAGTATTGCTCAGTGATTTGTGACATTTATTTGTCACCAGTATGACTTTCAAGATAATTTAAGAGACTTCAAAACTGCAATAAAGAAGTCTACACAATACATTCATTCATTCACTTTCTTGAAGGCGACACTATCAGCAATTGTCTTGGTCTTCAGCCGTTTATCCGGATCCGGGTCACGGGTTTAGGCTGGAGTCTGTCCCGGCTGACTACGGGTGGAAGCCGGGTACACCCTAGGTAAGTCACTAGTTTGCATACATTGTGTCTTCAAATCCTGCAGAGATGGACACACAAATGTCTTGTCCGTATCAGCAACTTGGAAGTCACAGTCTTTTAGCTTTAACAACTTTTTCCCTCTGCTTTCATGCCTGTGCTGATTGGTCAATCAGAATGTTGCCTCACCGCCACCTGACAATATAATCACTGGGCAAAAGGAGACAGTGTCAGTTGCTTGGAAAGTGCCTCTGAATCTGATGAGTTTACTTCCCATCAGAGAGTAGGAATTGTGCAATCAGAAAATATTTAGTCAAGCATAGAGAGGCAGTATTATGCATAGCTATTGCTGTCTTTATATGTGCTTCCTGTTTGGATTCCAAAGCAGATATGTGGCGGGGGCGGGCATACGGCATTAGATACTGTGGTAAGCAAGCCAAACTCTTAGTGGGATCACATGATCTGGAAACAATCCCATTTACTTTTACTTTTCTGTGTCTGGTCAAAAAAGAGGAAGATTTCCTGTCTGAAACAGAAAATACATGCATGCAGGCTGATGCAAAGGCTCTGAGTGTTTGTGTATCTGTCTAGCGTCCATGATATAGCGCAAAGAGCAGCTTTGAAGTGCTGCCATGGTAACGAGATGATGGGAATAAGGATCTGTTTGTGTGCTTACATGCAGGTGTGTTTGTGACAGGGATGAGCCGTCCCATCATTGCATAACACAGAGAAGAAATATGTGGTTTCAACCGTTTTTTGTGTGTTTGAAAAGCAGGATCTCTCATTACTTGATTGGATTTCCATGGAACCTTCTCCCCCCCTGAGCTCCTTACACTACATATGATGTATCTCCTAGCTTTTCATCAATGCAGTTCTCCAATGACACGTCAGGTTATCAATAATGCCACCTATTCCCGTTGCCTCTAAATCATCCTGCGATAATCCCGTAAAAACGACCAAGTTATCCAGTTATAAAACAGATTTGCTGGCCACAGACCAGCTGATGCTCGATGATAAATGGCAAACAATGGTAATCTCTTCACAATGTTGAACTCCTGCTGTGTTTCCAGCTGTGGAAGTTGTGAAAAAAGGATGAAATGAGTTCTCTGTTTAAAAGACTTTCACATAAGATGGACCAAAGTGTCTTTCTTTGAATAATGTAATCCGTTGAAAGAAACAGTCATTTGCACTTACGGACGATACAAAAAAATACAATCTACTTTTGACAAAGCTATAGTGTAACAGTGTCCTCCGTGCCTTGTTGTGACATCCTGGATCAAATAAATAGTTTAGAGACATGAAACTGATTTCAACGCTTTGAAGGACATAAGGATATTTCACACTATGATGTAGCATTTCATTATTTACACCATTATTATATTCATATTAATCACAACAACAGTAATGATGGGCAACATTAGAAAAAGCATTCCAGTTATTTCAATGCTGCAAACGTAATGAAAATTGTGTGTGTGTGTGTGTGTGTGTGTGTTTGTGTGACCAGACACCCTGAGTGCATTATATACTGTAGCTGTTGATCTTTAGGTACATCATAGTCCACAGAGTCCAAATTATGTTGGATGTACAATTAGTTCAATCGTGTTTTAGCTGAGCTCCCTGAACTTCAAATGAATTATCATTTTCAAACTCCATCCAGATCCACCTGTGAGGCCGCCATGCAATTCTCACACTTTAAGGAATTCACAGCAGCTCCGCCGGAGGATTTAACGTGTCAGGGTGAACAATATTGAGTGCATTGCTTTTGCATTATGCAGCAGATTCAAAAGCCTGTAAATGTATTCTGCATATTCCTATCTGACACTCTAGATTAGGCCATTTGAAAACTGCACCCCCAAGTCACAAAAAAACACACACATATCTTCTCACATATGAAGTTCACATTCTAGAGAAACACAATCAGTGTATAATTGGGCTTCTCTGGCTTTGACTGGCTGTGATGCCACTCGCACGCTCCTTAGCAGCAGTTACGAGCTAGCAGCCAACTCTTCTTATCTAATCAGCAGCTCTTCAGCATCTGTTTAATTACGCCTTATAGATTCAACCCTTAAAAAGTGGTCCAACACTGCGGCTCGTGGATCAGAATCAGTACAACACAATCTGTAGAGCTATACTACCATAAAAGTAATGATCTGGATGACACTCTTGTGGATGATGTGTGTCCCTGTAGTCCTGACATTGCTTTACCCCTCCCTCTTATTGAAACATAAATATACACACTGCACAAAGTCAACAACTGAACAAAAATGGGGCGGGGACACAGAAGGACCTGCTAAAGACTTGGCTTAAAACTGTTACGCGGGATGGTTACATAAGGGTTTAACTTGTGAGGCATTAAAACCAGGCTGACATTTCTCAGCTCTTAAGAGAGAAGTATCAGCACAAGAAGCATTGTCTGTGAGTGATACAAAAACTACGTATGTGGTGAAAGAGATTTGAAGCTTCTGTAGAGTGATAATAACGACCTTGCACAAAACATGTACCAATTCAGGCAATTATAGGTTTGGGCTTTCTACTAACTATTTAACCGCTTTTTCCAGGACCAAAGAAATATGTCTTTTATATATATCTTTTTAGGAATTCTAATTTCTATGCACTGTTAATTTTTTTTATATATCCTGTAAGCTGACCTCTATTGGTCAGTATGTGGCAGCTCAGCTTTGACCCACAGCATGCAAAATATCCTG
The DNA here is from genome assembly GCF_040956055.1 of Brachionichthys hirsutus. Lineage (NCBI taxonomy): Eukaryota > Metazoa > Chordata > Actinopteri > Lophiiformes > Brachionichthyidae > Brachionichthys > Brachionichthys hirsutus. The sequence goes on from NW_027180474.1 coordinate 101,467, forward strand.
GCAAATATTTCTGAAAGTAAAATTACCTAGGATTGCTTTTCTCATCAGCAGAGCTGTTGCACTATAACGTCGGAGCTTCCTTCTACTCACGCACGGCATTTTAACATTACACACGCAAACATGAACGCCCACAGTCTGTGGTCTGAATGGCAGGTGGAATATTGGATGCTGGCTATTGGCAGGCTATTCGAGGATTAGTCAGATGAGCACATCATCCCCCGACAAGCTGAAATAGAAATGAGGGCTTTAATCCGAAGTGGAAGGAGAAAGAGAATATGCAATTTGTCATTATGCCTCTAGTTTTGTAATCCGACATGACAACGGCACTGAATCTTGAACCAGAATAAACACATTATAAAGTACTGCATTCTCAGGTATGCCATCACGTGGCCCACAATTGAATTCCTGCAGGATGACACACCAAATGAGCCACATAAACCATGAATGAAAACAGCCAGAGTTTCACTTTCCAGAGTTTCATTTATTATAATGCAGACCACTATGTCACTGATGCTTGATAACTACTTCAATAATTTTATTTGCAGTGATATATTAATATTTTAAGTCAGGTGTAGAAGCATTTGACCTGAATAGCCTCAACAGGTCTTGGTCAGCAGTTCCATAATATTTGACTGGAAGATAGACGCAGAGCTCTGGTTTATCTCAGCTCAGCATGAAGGTGAAGATTTTAAGAGAGGATAATGGACTACCTTTAATTGAGTAAACACTTAACCCTGAATATTGTAAACGATTAAATCTGCTGAAGGGAAGAGTTACTGGATTTAGCACAAATCCGAGTCAATAAATGCCTTATTCATGATCTGCATGGTGACCACATTTTTATGCTCTTTTTACTCTTGACTTTATGCCAGCATACACTCATTCTTATGTTCTCACACTGCCATCTCCTGGTTGGAAGTGGAAATGTGCGAAGCTGTTTATCAAGGCTCCAGATCCAGAATGTATTTGTATCCTCTTAATCTGCAAAAAAACATTCTTATACACACGGTCGGCATTGCATGACCCAACTAAATTTGAATAATGTTACAGCAAGACAGAAAACACAACAGAGAAACAGATTATATGTTTGTATTTATTTTCATCAGAACACAATTGAATCATTGTAGCAGTAATTTTCATACTTTTTGAAAAGATCATGACTTGTGAGACTGTCTTATAAATCATTTCATCAAAGTTCTTTGTAAAAAAAATGAAAGAAGTTACTTGAACTAAAGCATCTATAATATTACAATATACTGGTAGTGTAATAGTAATCATAATAATAATAATCGCAATGATACTTCTATATGACTTTGAACCTTTTTCATTTCTATAATCATAAATCTTTCGCTTTTCACACACACAGAACCACAACCTTTCACAATAAGGTTGCAAAGCTGAGGACAAGTCTATTGGTTAAACGTTACCACATTCTCTTTTAACATCAATGATCTCAGACGTTTAAAATGAAAAATTTGAAGAAGAAGAAGGAGGAGGAGAAGAAGAAAGCAACAGCATGATATCAACTCAAAATACACAGAGAAACCTTGACGCTAAGACAAACATTGTTCAGCATACGAAGAAACATATTTACAACGAAAAAAGAAATGGGCTTCTGCATAGATCCACAAGATAAAGATGGAGCTATTGTGAAAACAGAGGGGCTGACGGTGAGCGAAAGAGATATGTGTGTACATACCATTTGGTGGTGGGTGCACAGGGGGGGTTCGGTGCAAAAGGCATACGTATTCTACATGTGCAGGGTTAAAACAAAAAATTAGTTCAGCTGGTGGGCATGTTATGGAATGTGACCATACCCTGACTGCTACAGACCTTTGTCAAGAATTATGACAGAATCTGTGGGAGCTTGCACAATTTCATCTCGGCATAATGCACTAAATAATGACAAACCAGAACACACAGGACATAAAATCATCACAGCAGATTGACTGTTGCGCGCATGCCTGCATTACCAACAGAAATCCAATTGTAGACCGAGCCATCGCTAGTATTGTTGGCAGAAAACTCACGTAAAAAATGTCCGTCCTCGGTCCAAGAATGTCTGATGCAAGATGAAGGACAACACATGCACAGCAACTGCGCCCATGCAACCAGTGTGAGGATGCATCTCTGCCCAAGTCCTCTGCATGCCTTCAAAGGCAGCTTTATTGTATGAACACACGCCCAACAGCTCGCCTGTGATGATGGAGTAATAAATTCACATGCATGTCTTGCAGAAACCCCTTGTATGTGTTGATGCTGAGGGATGGGCGTGGGTGATGAGGTGCAGTATATTGCTAACGTGGCACATTTCTACTAAACCGACAGACCCTGTTTTCCTTCAGTTACCCAAAATGTTTCGACCATGAAAAGCAGTGTCAGACCAGATTTGAATTGGTTTACTTTAATCCTGGCTTTGGCACCAATTCCAGGCTCCCGTCCACACATGATATGTCATGTCAGAGAAGGGTTGGCGGGATTTTCCTTTAGACAGGTGCACCTACCTATAATTTAAACCTGTTGTGAGTCTTGTAGCACTGACACAGCTATTACACATAGGACAGTGCAACTGTTTTATACTAAAGATCATGCAGCTTTAGGGCGGTGTGGAACATAACGGCCAGTGATGTAGCAGGTCCCTGCAGGGGCATAAGACACGGGCGGTTCACCACACCTGTGCTGCAGTTTCCAAGGTTGTGGCAATGCTAATGAGCTCTCCAGATAACACAGAGCAAAGAGAAACGGACACACTCACACGCACACGCACACGCACACGCACACGCACACGCACACGCACACTTACCCACATGCCCACCTCTTTTTCCACAGCTCAGCCTTCCTGCTTCTTGCCTAGTTGCAATAAAGAATGACTCTATCGCCATCTACTGGGGGACAAGATAACTGAACGTTTGCATATATGGACATGGGGACGCTGTGCTGAATGACAGTGAGTGGATTTCATGCAAGTGGAAGTGTAAAGATTGGGTCAGGTTTTTAAAAGCATTCCAACATATTGATTATAAAGACAAGGCATGAATAATGATGAATTTTAAATCCTCATATAAGCTGTGTACTAAAATTATTGACATCAGATATTGGATTGGACATCTCATTAAACGTACTTAAGCATGGGAAAGAAAGCTTTCAGCAACATCTGTGTAACTTCAAAATACCTGATCTCACAGCCTTGTTCATTGAAGAGAGCAAAAGAACAACAAAAAAGAACAACAATAACAACTCATAAATTAACTTCTAAAAACTAAAAGAAGAAGTCAGCCCTTAAGGTCACACCAGTTGTTTCTGTTCAAACGCTGGTCAGTATTTGTAAAATAAACCCCAGCATGAGCCGACTCAGACAATGTCAGGTTATTGGCGTTTACAAAAACAATGATGCTCCTCTTCTCTGTGGGCTCCTTTCTCCTTCTCGCTGTAACAGCAGTTGCAAAACGAGCCACGCTTTACCTTTCGCCCGGTGATAATTTGCAGTTGCAGGGTGTTGGTTGTGTCTGACATGTTGATGATTGTGTTTGTACTGTATATTGTAATAAGCCCTTTGTTTAATGAGACATTAGTTTGATGTACAAGACAGCGGGCATGCTACAGGAACTGATTTGTGGAAAATACGGGATGTGGATTGGGTACAAAGGTCAAAAAAAAGAAAAAGAAAAGAGGCTGCCGTAAACTTGCAGAGAGCTTCCACATGCAATTCATGGAAATAGATTACACAGATACTTTTTCAAGAGAAATAAAGTGAGAATTTTGAACAAACTGGGTCTGTGATATATAAATGTATTTCTGTGGCCATTATAATATTCTATTAGTGGTTCGGGGACTCTTCTTCGCCTTACAGCAGGTAGCACGCTACCTTTGCAAACAAGATGCAGATATTTTAGCTTGATCATAAGATGCATTTCTATTCTATTCACCAATCATAAATTCTCTGTAATGTAACACCCAGCCTTCAGGTTTCTGTAGTCCTGATGTCAGTTAGCTTTGCTGAGAAGTGACCCGGATCTGAATGGGGTGCCTGAAATATAACTCTTTGGTTAAGACAAGCTTAACACAGTTTCATGTTTTGTTCTGTGAGATAAATTCATTTCACGTGATTTTTTTTCTTCACTTTTCTAGTTGTTGTGTGCACCAGCTAACAAAGTTGCTAACAAGTGGCTAATTCTTTAAAACCAAGATACAGGAGATAAAAAACTGATCACATTGTACCCCCAATCATAATAATTAATATTCAACCAATAATACATCATCATCAATGTAAAATGGCTTGACCCTCCTAATGCTATTCATTAAAAGCTATTCATTAATGGTCATTAAAAATGATTACAGGTTCTTTGGCATGCAGTCATGTGATTATTTCTGTCTTCTCATTGGCTCGTTTAAAACAGGGCAACACGAGGCGTGTTATTCCTAATGCTTTATTTTAGCACTTTTAAACCATGATCGTTTGACATGTAGTAGTATCTAAATGGAAATAATGTTTCTTGTCTTTAATTGTGTAAAATTATTATGATTCAGATCTTGTTAATTTAACTACTACAATCTAAAGGACATTTTAACTTTTAGTTCTTTCCTTTTTAGTTCTGAACGTGTGTTCAGAGCTGCAAAATAACTAAATATAAACAGAATAATCAAGGTCTGTGTATTATTATTAATATTATACTCAATGCACTTTGCACATTTCACTTGAAAACCACTCTTTTTGTTACTTTTTATATATCTGCCCAAATCAGGGCTGTTCTAATTTCCCTGACTAGACTCTACCATTGTCCCCGTTAGCAATAAATAAATGCAGTGCTTCAATAGGAATCATAGTCAGAAATAGAAGATGCACACTGCATTGAATCGAACTCTGGTTGTTGGAGGAATGCATCCTCTTCCCAGGCTTTCCCAGTTTAGCCAGGTGTTAGCTTTTTACACGGTGTTCATCACAGGATTGCTTTCTTCCTGGAAAACAGTATCAACGGGCCAAAGTTATCTCACAAAACAAAGTGGCAGGAAAGCATAAACCTGTGTTAAACACAGTGCTTATTATGGACGACATTCAAAAACCGGTGAGGTTGTATCGGGACTGTGGGCAACAAACCGGCATCACAAAGCTCAGTGACATCTGGGGGGGGGTCCTCAAAACATCATCGCTGCCCAGCCTCATAGGTAGACTTTTATGGTGTACGTCAGCAACAAATACTCATTCTTACACACACACACGCACGCACGCACGCACGCACACGCAAAAACATGCACTTGAACACACGCACCCATGGATGCTCGCACACGGTAAATCTTTAAACACAAACATGCTCACAAACTTGCAGCTTATTATATATATATATATATTTGTTTTTAACATCTTCTGTCTTATTTAGAGAACACATTATTTTCCTGTATGAGACCCAGAAACAAACAAAAAGGGATGAACATTAGAAAGAGAATATGATCGTGTTATTCCATTAGTCAGCCAGTGCAACAGAAGCCAATAATTGGAACACAGTGTAAAAAAGCGTAGTGAGAGAAACTCAGCCGTGAGGAAGCCGACCTTCCCGCTCAACAAAGGCTGTGGCATTGCCCCCCCTCTCTATCTGAGGGAGTCCCTTAGTAAGTCTGTTTGTTAACTTAGATATTTGTTTTGATTGATTTGCGTGTCTTTCGTCTCAAAGCGTCTCACATTCTCCATTTACCAGAAGGTGTTGCAGAATGTCCACAGGCACACAGCTACAGCACAACTGTGGCTGTATTTTTCCATCGGTTGCCATGGTGAGGGAATCCCCCACCCCAGCAACCTCATCTCATCCTGGCAGCGCTATCACTCCTCGTTGGCAGGGCTCTCCTCCAGAGGCGTGATGGCGGGGAGGCCTAGTTCTGTTGCATTGTGGGATGCAGTGAGGCTGGCAACAGTGTGTAGGAGGACAAGGACCAGCAGGCAGAGTTTGAGCCGGCTGTTACACAGTCTGCAGGCTGCCGAAGAGCTGAGGGAGGTTCGGTGCTGGCAGGGCGGATGAGTTCTTTTCAGTGACCCCCGAGAATGATTATCCACTTTTAAGTCCCACCGCACGTCACAGCACTCTGCGTACGGGTCCACACCTGATGGATGGTCCTCCAGCAGCCCTGGGGGTCATTTTGGTGAGAGAATAGTAACACTACATTTAACATTGGAAGCATTTTTTAATTCATGCATCAGCACATACTCTGCAGTTATGAAAACAGCAGATTGATTCACAGTAATTACCTCCGCCAAGGAGGTTATGCATTCGATGGTGTTTGTCTGTCTGTCTGTTTGTTAGCAGGATTATAGAAAAACTGCAATTCAACAGAATTACTGAAATCAGTCATCTATTTTTCAAAATTGCTTAAGATGTAACAAAGACTTCGGGATGAAAGCCAGAGATGTTCATTCATTCATTCATTTATGACTTAAAAATGACTTAATTTGTCATGTAAAGAAAACATCACAGAAAAGGAACAATGAATTTATTTTGAGCCTCCAAAAAGAAACCGTTTCCAACATGACCACAAGAGGGCAGCATCAACATGCGATGTCAGAGCCTGTAATTATAATCATTATCTGCTCACTCAGTAAAACTGTGGGGACTCACCTTTCACATATGTGTTCCAGACATGTCTCTGTGTGTGTGTGTGTGTGTGTGTGTGCGTGCTAAACTTAAAGCACAATATACGCACTTATCGTCACAGTACTGTACTTTGCAGCTGCCGCTTGGTGCCGTGAATAATTGGCAACAGTTCTGTGTTATGGTGTATCATCCTGTTAGATAGATGATTAGACAGAACATCCTGTAACTGTTAGTTCACAAGTGTTCACTGCGTGTCCATCAGAGGTTGTGTGTCCCACTGAAGTGTCACTGAACGAGACATCACGTTGCCTTTGTCCTCGCAATTTGTTAGCTCAGCGTTCGGTGTGTTCCCCAGGTCAAGAGTGTGATCGACACAGTACACAGGGTGATATGTAGAAGTAATGCTTACTGCTTATTGCTCAGTTACACCACAGCTGGCCCTCCTTGTACTGCGAAAACACAGTATATAAAAAGAGACAGAAGAATCTATTAATAGAAAGGTGGAATTTTGTACCTGTGCATATAAAACTGGGGCTGCCTCCGTGAATGAGATCATCGTTGTCAGGCAGGACGAAGGGACACCGCTGCTGCACCTCCAGGCAGTATTGACCACAGGGGATCCGGTTACTGCAATGCACCTGGGTGGTCTGGAAGTACTGAGAACACAGCCAGGCCTTATAAACCATCTAGGTGAGAGGCAGACAGGTGGGGAGGGTGCAGAGAGATGATGGGAGGGTTAGGCAGGGTTTCATTGAATAATATGCTTACACACATGTAGACAGTCTCACATGTATATGCATCATCCATGACCTCTACAGCCATTGATTCGAACAGGGTGGAGCAGATCAACACCCTGGTGATGCTAATTGCCAGTGTTATATGATGCTGCCTTTTGCAGAGACGGCATCACTATTTATCCTGTTTTTATACACAGTTATCCTCAAATGAATGTGAACACTCATCCTGAGCAGATTGTACTAACTACACCATTTACAAGTGTTAGATTCCTAATTTATTCTTATTCTCTTTCCTGTTTCTCCTCTTCCCGTCAGGGGTCGCCACAGCAAATCAGCCTTCTAGTCGATTGCTTGCTTAATTCTGGCATTTCTGCAGAGCTGAAAGGATTCATCGTTGCCACATTACAAACATTAAAGGTACTACTCAACTTATATTCGGATGCAGATTTAAAAATTGTATGGACTTTGTTCGCACACAAGGAAACGTACTCAAAGTTTCACATTTCTTTCTTGAAAGAAAAGCAGGTTTAAAGCAGTACTTGAACAATAAAAGCTATAAAGAAAGCTATTTATAAGGTGTACAAATAAATGGAATGGCTATTGCTGAAAAAAGGAAGGCCAGAAATAGCCCTAAAAGTGGGTGAGATATTATTAAAATCAAAGGACATTATACAATTTGTGCTTTAAATGATAATGCTAGTGTGCCGCCAGCATCAGGAAGAAAACACAAGTTGGATGAAAACTCACTGCTCATGTCTGAGAGGTGTTTTACCACAGTATACAGTATAATGTAAATCAAAAGCGGATGCTGTGAGGCTGAATTGCATCAGTAATATTTACAGACACAACAAAACAGCGTTGTTTCACTTATCATCATCACTAGATGTACACAACGGGGCTTGTCCTACATAATGCCGGTGGCAGTTTGTGGTAATTTGAATTTTTTTTCTCACCTATTTTATCAACTCTGCAAGAGCTCAAGTGGCGACACACAATTTACTTTACGCCTTACTTTGCTTTTCTCATGCATTAACGTTGTTTCCACTGCAGCAATTAGAAGGCATTTCCTGTCAAGCACCCAAGGGACTCTAAGACAAGCCAAATTATGTTTATAACTACTACAATGGAACAGCAATACAGTTCCGATGGACATGTTACGTCAGCCAATGAAGCTGCTTGTAATTATGTGTATGGGAAGAAGCAAAGATGTTAATAGAGAATAAAATAGTTTCCCCAGTTTCACCAGTTTGACCAGAATGAATGAATAAACACATAATAATACATCAATGCGTTTCTTGCTTGATTCATTTTGTAGCAACTGAAATGTGTTTTTTTTTGTAGTTCATTTAGAAAGACTTTTACACACTGTAATTATGTCTGTAGTTCATTGTCATACATTCTTGCCGTTGACATTGTGCTCAGTCTCGGGCGAGTTCACGCGCAGCAACGGTTCTTGGATACATCGCTAAACCTCTGTTGCGGTTGTGCTGTTAAAAACGACAACATTCTTTCAGGGCCTGAATACACAAATGTTTGAAAACCAGTTGATGATGTCATTACCATTGACATGTAAACTGAAAAAACGGTGACATCATGGCCTCATTTTACATGGTGATCACATTTTCAGGCTAATAGCTTTCGCAGGGAGAGAACTATGTTACTCTGTGGCGTTCCACCACTTGCGCCTTGATTTTCTGCAGTCGTCTTGGATTGTAAATCCGCTGGCGACAAAACGTCAGTCCGTCATCTTGCTGCTATTTATAAAGATGATTCTGTCTGTACTTCTAGTTCATCCGTGTCATAACATCATAACTTCATCAGCATCTTCAGCCTCGTAATTACCAGCAGAGTCATCAGCCGCCGCCGCCACCACCACCAACCAGTCTGGACTCAGTGGGAGATATATCTTGCTACTATTTACAGCATATGCTCTTCAATCACAGCTTCCCTGTAGAGTCTAAACACCAAAGTTTTTCTGACAGACTAATTATCGCATATCATCTGCTGCAATAAACAATTATCATTACTTCATTGTCTTGATTGAACATTCAGTATATAAATACTGGTTCAAAATGGCACCGTTGGGCTGAATCATCTGTCAGGATTATTATAAACTGTGAGGCTTATGCCCTACGCATGACTTAACACATGCACATGTAGTACATGTGTTATAGATCATTCACAGATATGAGGATAATTAGATCATAAAGATCATTGGTAAGAGGCAACAATCCTATTTCCAGGCCGAGAAACAGTTTGATTACACACACACAATTGTTCTCTCTCTTTCTCTCTCACTCCAACTCTAATCAATCACTGTGTGAATGGCACAAATTATAATGTGCACACATGAATATAAATGCCCACGCATCTTTTGCCTGTAGCATTTTTCTTGCGCAACACAATGGCTCATCCTGCAGCTGTCGAGAGTTCAGTGCAAATTCAGCAATGTATCACATTACACAAGCAACGTCAATGACAATAAACGTCAAGTACCATCCAGGGTTTTTGGTATTTTATTAGACATTACCACGGCTCAGCATTTCTGTTAGAGCTGAGCAAGGCCCAGGAAGAAACAAAAAACAAAACAGGAGTTGAATAATCAATAGCATCAAAGGTGAGGGGATTTTCCTCAAACCCTGAAGCCGCCCCTTACTCTCATTTGACTTGGACTACAAGATAAGGTCATGAGACGTAGGTGATGCTTTGTGAGTCCTCCAGTCAGCACAATATCTGTCTGCCCTGCATCATGTTGTGAGGAGCCGCAGCCTTTTTGGCCCTTTGCCACAGTCACTCTGTCCCAGTTAGAGGAAGCCGCTGCTGCAGCATCTCACTAAATCATCAACCTACTGTAGAACCATGGCTGGTAGTTTATCGTGGAGGCGCTGAGTGGGAGAGATAGATAGAGGAGTGTCATGACAGAGATGGTGGTAGGATGGACGCCTTCTTTCCTTATATAACTTTTTCCAATCTGCTGTGTTCTCTCGCCCCCTTTGGGGAGAGAGAGAGAGAGAAGCGCTGCCTTCGCCTGATCACCGACTCAATTAGTTAGAGGTCAGCCAGCTGGCTTCAGAATTGTTATCCTGCCTTCCTTGTCACCTTTCGCTTCCTTTTCTATGTTCATTCCCTTCTGCTGTCTTAACTCCTGTCATTCTGTCATCTTTCTCCCTGAACGTGCCAACGTGAACCAATCACACATGATCTAATCTGCCATCTTTTACCGTTAATTCACAAAGACAGATCTGCCGAATCACTAATCAAACAATGGTGACATCTCAAATACTAGCTGGTCTTCTTTTTAATTACTGTTCTTACTCACTATGCCATTACATGTGCTTTTAGTGTTTAATCTATTAATGTTAATCTGATGTCAATAACAAATAGCATTCCCTGCAGACAACACCTATTGGGAAAGGAAAATATGTGATTTGAAGTGTCCTGAGACAAAGTAATCAACTGTCATCAGAGAAAAAAGAGCAATCCTTAAGTTATTTATGTCATAATTGTGTTATTCAACCAGTGGAATTAATGTTGTTTGCTGTCATTTAATGAAAGATGTACAAATGAATCAGCTTTATACCTAGAAAGGAATTCTAAGTTTTCTTTTTTACCACAGACATGAACTGTATTCCGGTTTTGACAGTCCTGCTTTCATGTGGCTACTGGGAGGGAATTCAAATCAAGCCTCATCATCTCTGTATTTTTCTTTATTTCCTCTTTATTCCTGATTTTCACAGAAAAATCACAGAATTTTACACACTGTAATTGGGATCCCGGTTTTGTCGCCACACAACAAAATATTTTCAGCTGCTGCTACCAAAAACATGCCGATAGGCACCATACGTCCCTTTTGTGTGAAAATGCGAATGCGAAAATGCGAATGTGAATTTTTCTGCTGCATTCAGAGTTTAATGTTTTAACTCCACCCCCTTCCTGTCTGTTGCCAAAAATGTCCATTTCTATAACCTATTCTGATTCTGTTTCTGTCCATAGAAGCACATGTGATCATTCTGCATGCTCTCACAGCATTGGCTAAGACAAGCAGTCCATTCAAGCTGGGACACTACGGCAGTCGAAAACGTAGAAGGTCAAATAGAGGGTGTAATTTAGTAGGAGCCAGCATGTAAACAATCATTTAAAAGCCCACAGCAGCGGCGGTGGCAGCAGCAAAGCCTCATGGGAGTTCCTCTGTGAGATATGGCTGAACGGTCAAAGACTGTTACAGCAATCTGACAAACAACATTCACAAACGCAAACAAATGAGTGTGCATGGCTAAACTCTTCAGTAATTCAATGAATGTATCAAGCATGCAATTAAGTGTGAACTCAAACACACGTACTCTGGCCTCTGCAAGGAAAACGCCTGCCTAATCAGTTCAGTATCATTGCAGAGCGACCCTGCAATGTTTAACATTTACCGGTAATTGGCTGTGATGTATTTACATGCATTTCCTTGTGTGTGCAGTTCCAAAGTGCAGATGTTTATGGATCACACCAGGGCACAAGAACCTAGCAGTTCTATAAGCATAATGTATCACAGACAATTATGAAAAATGACAAGACAGACATGGAATAAAGAGCTAGGGCTAACCAAGATGGCTGTTAAAACAATGGAGCATTAACAGTGAGACAAAAAGACAAGGCCGCTGGAAGACCGAAGCCACAACACAATCAATTAATGGAAAGTGATTTGATGCAGAAAACACTCCCTGAGGTACACCTATTTATTAAATTTGTGTTACACATTAACTTTTATGTGGACACACAGACCTGATTTGTTAATGATGACACAACAGATGTTGGTGTTGCACGAGGAACAAACATGCAACCACTTGCAGCTTTTTAATGCAAACTACTCATTTTACAAACATTGTATGCTATTAACATGAAGCAAAGAAAAACAGGAGCATTGTCCTTAAGCAACATCACATTTTTTATTGTTATTATTATTATTATTATGATTATGAAGAAGAAGAAGAGGAGCAGCTCTGCATTGCAAAAATAAGGGCGGCATAGGGTAACATGAAAAAATGGTAAATGAAAGACACAGCCATGACAGTGTCTGAATGAATAATGAATGATTGGATTTGTCTATGAGAGTGCGTCAGGCGGCGCTCCGTGATGTCATCTAAGCTGCCTCTCTTCACTATGTCCTGCCCTCGTGAGGTTAGACAATATATCTGGATGCTGACTCAGGGACTCTGGGGAGCAGCTGAGATATCTTCAGCGCCCCTTTGAGTCATGCTGTTTCTAGTGCTCCAAGTCTCCCACCATCACCCCACCACTAAAGTTCTCTGTCCCATTCCTGCGTAACAGCAGCCTCTTGAATGAAGCGCTTGGAGAGGTTGGTGGAGCTATATGTCAGAACCCCCCCCCCCAAGCCTTAGACCCCCATCAATTTGCATATCTGATTCCGCCTTCTGTGTACAGACTACTTTGCTTTTTAAGTAGAGCTGGAAACAATGGGTGGGAGGATAGAGATGGATGAAGAACGCGTGTGAGATCAGATTGTGTATGGGATCCCATCCTCTTGCTAAAAACATTGACTCTAAAACTCACTTAGTTGATATATAAAGGTTATCTGGATGCAGATCATTGCCACAGTCATGCTGACACTTACACTGATAATTAATTTGACAAAGTTAATTATCCACAAGGTGGGGTGAATGCAGAATGAGACTGATGAATCAACACCGGTTGCAGTCACACAGTCGGCTGTTTGATCTGCCAGGGCATGTCGGTGTGTGCATGTGCATGTGCATGTGCAAGTGCATGTGCCTGAACCTACAGCTGCACCTCTGTGGTCTCATTCCTGCATCCCAAAACATGCAACCTGTTAAATAATGCACATGATCCGAGCAATAGACAACTTCTCAACACAGCCGTACGGCAGCAGCATGGCTAATTTCCCTTCTCTATCCAACTGCTATCCATGCCACCCCCAAACCCCCCCTCCACACCACTCCACCACCCCCGTCTCCCTCTGCAGCGTGTACTGCAGCAGTTGGATGAAAAATGGCCTGGAAGGAGGGGCTGGTGCAAGGTTGCCAGCAGAGGCACAACAGATACACGCTCACCTTCAGACACGTTGCGCTCGCTTTCTGGCTTTGCTGTGCTGCATCTCCAGTTTGTCCACTTTCTGTCGCACACGCACACACAAACATAGCCATGCAAGTATGACAAGAGTGAATAAGAGGAAAAACTTGAGACAGAAGAAAAGGTTTGAGGGATGCCCACAGATCAACCGAGATTTTAAGGAACACATTTTGAAACTCATTGACTGCAATCTTAACAAAATGTCAAAGTGATCCAGAACCCAGATCATCACCAAAATGTAATAATCAGTTCCTGATAACAATCAAACTAACACCGGTGATTAATTTACCCCCTGCATTGGCGGAGGTAATTAATCAATCTAAAAAAAAAAACTAACTTCAGATAAATACCTGGTCCAAAGTGATTCTGTGCAATTTGTTCAATTTACAACAGCTTGTTGTAACAAAACAGTGTAGTGTTACCATGTGAACCTGTTAAATGTAGCTACCATGGTACTTATGTTCAGTACACTCACATGTTTAAACAAGTATTTATAAACAATCTCAGTACGAGGATGGAATTAAAACTTGTGATACTGCAAATATTGTCTTGGATTTAGTTTTACATAACTATAAATAAGCTGCTGTCAATGTGAAGCCTGGCCCAAGAGACAAACGCAAGCAGAATTGTTCTTCCTGCTCGCACGCGTACACTGACACACAAAGTAAACACACACACACACACACATGGACATGCACAATCTCTCGGTAAACAGCAGCAAATGAGCCATAAAAGCTGTTTAATTATCAGATGAGCAGCGTCCAGAGCGGAGGAGCGGTTGATAATCTAGCTCCTGTCTGGACTGGTCCAGCCTCTATCAGCTGTTCACACAAGGGTAGCTGCTTAGCTATATCACACACCTACACACACTTCTCTGACTCTTGACTCTTTATAGTGTCTAGCAATTCTGGCTCTTTCTGAGGCTTCTGTCTCTTTATGCTCTGCTTAGACATTCCTTTTTGCATCATGCATCTGGACAGGAAAGAGGACCAGGACTGGCCAGTGTTGGAGATGCAGGACAAAATTAGAAGGGAATAGGAAAACCAGTCGGGTCACAACATCTGGGCCAAGCCTGAGACGTATCTGCCTTTGCTTCTCCCAATTAGATAACAAACTACAGGCGGAGAGTCTAATATATTCATCCAGGCTATACTCTGCTTCTTCCAGTCAGAAAAAGAAAATAAACTGGGAGAGTGAGAAAGAAATAGGGAACACCAACATTAGGAGAGGAGACAGGAAAGACTGAAGATAAATTGGTCCCCCCCCCCCTTCTGTCTCAGTCTGTGTGCACGACTGCAGATAGATTCTGATGTTCTCATTTATGTCTTAATGATTTGTTTAGTATGCAACTTGTGCTCTGCAATGCTTGTGTTGGACAGAAAGCAAGATCGTAGCGGCACAGAGGCATGCATGAACACTCACACCCTGCAAGATGAGAGGATGAGGACAGGGATTCGTGCATGCAGCAACATATGCTGATGTTTCACTAATGAGATAACACTTTATTTTGAAAAGCACACTTGGTTTGCGTATTTAGGTTGTGCCTTTGTTAGTGGTCAGAGCTCAAATACGCATCGCAGCTGAGGGGAATGTACATGGATGTTATATGGGTGTGCTCAGCATGCACTCACATGCAAAGGGTAGCAAGATGGCGAGAGGTACTTGTAATGACATGTCACCTCATCGTGGGTGGCTAATGCTTGAAATTACAGGATGGGTATCCTTCAAGTAAACAGCATCATCATTTAGCACAATTACTGGCTTGTTTCTTTATTAATCGGATTTGCTCTTCTACCATGTAGAGGAGAGTTTGTGCTCGGAGAGAAAGAAGAGAAGAGCAGAACGCCACCTCCCCTCGCACACACAAACACACAAACACACTGCAAGGAAAAGCATCAGGTTTATACTGAGTTATAAAGATAGCCTGTAGAGATTAAAAATTCAAATGTACTCAAATGCACACTCTTACTGTTATAATTTCTAATTTGTAGCTCTATTTGGAGACCAGCACTGCAATTATTAAAAAGACTATTTTAATGTTACGCAAAGAATCAGACTGTTTCCTATAACACGCGCCCAACCAGCATTCACCCAAACATAATGATAACTAGACTCATGGGCCAGTTAAACATGGGACTCGAAGTAAGACGGGAGGAAGCAAAGTTTTTGATGCCACCAAACTTGTAAAGAATGACAAAATCATTCTGTTTTCAGCTGCAATGGAACTCCTAACACCAACATGACTGACAAAAGCAGGGACTTTAACATAAGCACAGCTGATGTTTCTCATTGCTCTGCTGCGCCACCTTGTCTGTCTGCCACGTGTTCTGGTTTGATTGCATTAAGTCTTATGTGCAGCATCAGGTAACTTTGAATAAGCGTTTTACATTATTGTGACCTTTCACTCAGGCACAGAAAGCTAAGGACTGTCTGGGGCAAAAATAAAATACTTTACAATGCTGCGATGTCACCAAAAGCAAGATCAGGACCCTCTGAGGACTGATCAGAGAATAGAAAAATACTTTCTTTACTTTTGTAAATGCTCAAAAAAGGTTGGGAAACACTGGTCTAAGCAGCCACCACATGAAACTTTCATTCAGTTATTCAATTTAATGACTGCTTCTTCAGAAATCCAGGTTGCGGTCCTATCCCAGCAGTCAGGGGGGGAGACACACAGTACACCCTGGATAAGCCGCCAGTTCATCGCAAGTCCACATATAGACAGGCAACCATTTACATGCACTAACACCCTATGGATAATTTAGTGTAACCAGTTTACCTAATTTGCATATTTTTGGTGGTGGGAGGAAGCCGGAGAACCTGGAGAAAACCCACGCAGGCACGGGGAGAACATGCAAACTCCTCACAGAAGGGCTGCAAGTTGGATTTGAACCTGTGACCTTCTTGCTGTGAGGCAAAAGCACCTCCCACTGCGCCACCGTTCTGTCCAGCACATGAAACTTAAATCTTACGTTTTGGTCTGAAATCTAGGGCTGATTATATCAAAAATAGAAAATAGCCACATTACTAGTAGCAAAGTTTTTTTGCTTCATCAATTTTAACTGCATACTTACCGTGGCAGATAACAAGATTAAATCCATTATAGACATTGTGGCATACTGTAAACGTGAACAGATAGAGAGAGTTATGGCACATCAGGGGTTTTTAATGCCCAAAACCCAAGACTTTCAGCTACTAGAAATAAAGTGTGTATGCTGCTCTGTTACAATTCAATGCATTTTTGGAATGAACACCAAGGAAACACCGGCCCATTAATCTATGCAATGAATTACATTACAAGAGGCTGAGTAGGAGCATGGCTGCATCCCATGACCCGCATCCCTTATTGCCTCTCAAGGACCCACTCAAATCTCCGAGTCCGTCATCTCCTATCGTCAGTCTACGCAAAAGGTATTACATGCAGCATGAAAACAGACACTCTCGTTGATGGCTCACTGTAGAATAATGCAAATAAAGGACAAGGGTGCATTAAAGCGCGCTCTGTCAAGGCTGTTGTCCTCATATTCAATAGTTAGCCAAAGAGGGGCTTGACTGTTCTTCCATTGGGTTGTGATGACAAAATGAATCATCGAATAGCATCACTGGCTGGAAGAGAGCTTGCCTCAGGGCCCAGTTCACCACTGCTAGGGGGGAGTTGATGCATGAGAGGATGAGAGAAGAGCAGGAGGCAGACGATCAGCTTCGGGGCAGTGGTGGTTTCCCATAATAGTAACACTGCAATACCTGCAATACCCGTAATCACTATGCTGTGTGTTTTGTGCAGACATAGCAGAGTTTTACATAAATAAGGTGAGTTGTGTGTGTGTGTGTGTGCGTGTGCTTTTGTGTGTCTCCCTGGGTCAAGCTCTTTGTAATCCACAGATTGTCCACACTGCTGCCTCCATTGTGGGAAGCGAACACAGGAACTCTTGGTGCACTCCACTCCACTTGCAAGCACGCCTCATGTAACAAAGGCTACACTTCAGCCTCATCAAGTCTATGTGTCCTCTTTGGCACTAATCACTGTCACCCACTCAGAGGGCTCACTTAATGAGGAACAGTCTCCCCGACTGTCGGCTGTGATGAAAGTACAAAACTCCTCTCTGTTCACAGTAATAATAGATAACCCATATCTCACTTCAATTATTGATAGCCTGTATTGGCCTGCCGCTCAGGGTTCGCTCGGCAAGACGATACAGCTGGGGGCCCTCTCACAGGTGCCCTCCTAGAATAGTGTATGCTAAGCTGCAGAAGGATCACCATTAAGGTCACATGAAGCCCAATGAGAGGATCAAAGTCGACAAGTTTTCTGAGTCAACTTCTTAGCCCAAGAGACAGTCGTCTCAAACGGAGAACTAAAATGCATAATATAAAAAATTTAAATGTAGTTTTCAGCAAATTACATTGCGTATTATATTGGAGTTTTACAAGTAGTACAGCCGCTTGGCTTTTTCCAAGCAAATTCACAGCAGCAGGACCTGAAGGTACGGATAAATAAAGTGCATTTGCTACACAAAGCATAGCATTGAACTATCTAACTAGATTACGGACCTGCCATTATAAGAAGGAATCCATGCAAATAATGTGTTACCCTGATTTTAACCTGAAGCTTTCAGAGATGCAAACTATTGCAGGCTAGATTAGTAACACATTTGTCTAAGAAGAAACGAACAAGCAAGCAAGGTATTGAGATACTGTAAGGGTGGCGATAGACTTACATTCTCTAATCTATGAAAATGCAGCACAACCATTATTACCAGCACATTTTTCCAAATTTCCATTCCATTTTTTTGCCGCTCTTTGCCACCTCCTTCATGGTCTTGCGTCTTTTCTCTTCTCATTTGCTGCCTCTAATTTGCTGCTGCTCACAATCCCAGGAGCAAAGGGAGCTGACGACTCCTGAGCATCACAGGATCGGAGCATGGAGACACAGCTAGCTGAGCCACCACAATGTGCTTTATTTCATGAAAGAGAAAATTTGGAGGGAATTTCTGCAGAGTCACAAACCCGAACGAGTCTGTTCTGTTCCATTATTTAAATGAGTCTGGGAGAGAAACTCCTGGGAACCCGTGAAAGTGGGGTAGACATTTATAAGTCTCTTACATATGGCCTGTCCTCTCCGGGACTGGCTGCAGAGGGCTTGCAGCTTACAGGGTGAAGTGTGACATTATGAATTAACAGTAACCAAAAGCTTTTGATAATGTGACAAAGCAACACATGTGCTGGCCTTTTTTTCCCCCGTGTCAAGATCTTGCAGATCATCTTTCCCCCTAGATCCTCTCCTTATAGAACTTTACGCAGAACAGGCCTCGAAACATTTGAAGAGCACGTTCTCTTTCTCACCTGGTACCTCTGCAGTCTTCAAGGAGCTCACGTCCTCAACACTAACAGTGAAAACACTGTATGGAAATTCTTAATTCCCTCAGTATCCGCAGTCCCACATGACCCCACTCCAAAATGTCCTCCTACACACACCTACAAGAACACAGTGATCTCTTTCCGGATACAACTATGTGCTTGACACCTCCTCGTCCTCCCCCATGTACACAGGAGGGTGTACCTAGTGTACATATGCATGAATGCACACATGAACAAACAGCCTGAAGATGTTCATAGATGCATGACGCTTCAGAAAAGGCCTGATGAACACGAACACGAACACAAACACGGAACACGATGGCTTTTGCACCGCGGTGAGCTCGTTGCTTTCATCGTGAGGGGTCTGTAATGTGGGCAGTAGCTGTTGTCTGAGGACAGACTTTGTCTACTGCCTTTCATCAACCAGTGAAATGACATTTAGGATGACACAATAAACAGAAACCAAATGCAGGGGGTCCCTTCCTACCAGAGAGATGTCATTTTAAATGGAATCCACGGACTTTGTCTGGCTCATATTTACACATGCACGCTTATCACCTCTGCCTGTCCTCCTCTGAACTGTTTCATAAACAGCGTGACCTTTTCTGGGCTGATATCTGTCCACAGATTGTAAAAAGCCAACTGAGGATTTAAGATGAAAAAGATAACATTTATTAAATGTGTCATTTGAACAAGCAGCATTTCTGTTATTTAGAGATGACAATGTGCACAAAGTGAATATGTCCTTCATATTTCACTAACTGTGTGGCCCCGCGATGCGCTGGCAACGTGTCCTAGGTGTACCCCACCTCTCAGCCATAGCCAGCTGGGATAGGCTCCGGCAACTCCTGTGACCCGCAAAGCGGAAAAGCGGAAGAAAGTTGATGGATGGATGGATGGAAGGATCTATGACTTGGAAGACTACTATGCAAGATTGTGACACATTTCGTATGTGCTCTAAAAACAAGCGTGCGTTTCTTTTACGATACGTCTTCATTGGCCAAAAACCGCCCAAAAAATAAATAAATCAAACAACATTTCCTGAGTTCAAACGCTGCCGCCTCAGGTGCAGCTTGGCCTTTAATGTTCCACAGTGTTGCGGTTATATAACATGGACATTCTAGGATGTGTGCCGCCTGCCTCACTGATCTTCCTGGAGTGTGTGGCATCACAACAGATTGTGTCATCCGTACATGACTATACCAATCCACTTGCTCTGACTCGCAGACACACCGATACAGCACCAGCACCAGCAGGCTTCATTTCTCCTTTCATTTCAACAGAAACCACAAACTCTGTTTATCCTGCCTGACAGACGACGGCGAGCTGCATATTCTTCAACACAAACAAGGTGTAAAAGGCCTCCATCAACTCGCATCAACATAGAAACAACTGGCTCCGTTATTCATAAGAACAGATCTCTGAAAGAGGCAGTGATGACAAATAGGTCTAATAATAGAGCAAACAAGTGCGTCTCGCGGGGTCACACTCTACTTCCCCGCCTTATTTAGTCAGATAATATGACTTTGGTCTGCCAGCTTACAGCCACATCTTAATGCCTCCATCATCTAAATAAGGTCCCCTGACTCGATGCGCAGCTAAATGTCATTAGCATGCGAATGCAGCAGCCACAAACCGCCCATAAGTGGCTTCTGCCTCTGAGCCTAGAAGGAAAAGGTTCTCGCCTTAATATGCTAAGTAAATATGAACGCTCGCCTAGCCTGCATCAATTATTACTAAAAGAGGAACGAGGTTCACGCTCTGGGGTTCTGATCAATGCTGAATCGTTAAATGCAGTTATGTGTGTGTGTGTGTGTGTGTGTGTGTGAAAGCTAGCCTGTGTAAATAAATGTTAAATGTGTGATCAGATTTGTTAGTAATTCATTTGGTTTACGAGTGCTTGACCTGTTTAAAAATGGTACCTGCTGAAAGTGTAAGGCCAATTTACAGTCACCGGGGGGGGGACTTCACAAACATGGGGACCCACCACCAAAAACGTGCAGCCTAGGCTGATTGGTGACACTAAATTGTCCGTAGGTGTGAGTGTGTGTGTGGCTGATTGTCTGTCTCTGTGTTGCCCTGCGATGGACTGGCGGCTTGTCCAGGGTGTACCCCGCCTCTCGCCCATTGACTGCTGAGATTGGCTCCAGCTTGGCCCGTGACCCGATGACGGAATAAGCGGTTGAAAAATGAATGAATGAATGATTAGATAATTGAATATTATGCTGTTTACGTTTCCATAAGTTATTTAAAGCATGCCCATTATAATTATATTTATTCCCAGTATGTATTTAGTACATTGAGCATCATTTGATATGTTTGACATATTTTATTGAACATTATAATATATACACGTTACTGCTTAAAACTGTCATCTTACTTGAGTTCATTTCCTAATCAAGACACTCCATCCATTTCCATCCATCCATCCATTTTCCTAACAACTGAGGTCGTCTCGTCTTCAGCCGCTTTGTTCACCTTGCAGCTCACAGGTGTTGCTGAATTTGTTCCCAGCAGAACTACGGGCGAGAAGTGGGGTACACCCCGCACCTGTCGCCAGTGCCACACATCAACAGCCACCATTTGCACGTCTCCAGATTCTTTAAGACATCCTATTTGCTATTGGCAGTGCTATAGTCAAGAGGTATAATGAACTGCTAGTTTAAAAAAAAATACAGACAAAGAAGCAAACAAAAAAACAGTCCTCGATCAATCAGATGAACAATGTCAGGCCCATATTCCATTCTATTGATGGGAAAAAATCCCCACAACAACTTGCTACTGACAAATCCTTCAAGTTGTCAAAGGGAACAAGGAAAGATATTTTTTAATGAATTCTAATCAGGCTTTCACAAAACAGCTCTGACACTGTTTTGCTTTTATTTTCAGAAAGGAGTGCAAAAGAACAGAACAATTAAGAAGATGTGTGGCGAGAACAGCATCGACGGTCAATCAAGAGACTTTTCACAATATTAGATGATCTGCATGGCGGCAGGTGATGGAAATGTGGAGGTTGCTACCTGTCTCTAAAGTTGAAGTACTGCTGCGATGACAGAGAGACCTGAAAGACGCCTGAGCATTGGAAGTTGAATTTGAAGAAAAGGGATTTCTGAAACAGAACATGAGGCCAGTCGCTTCAGATTCAGCGTGTGAGGATGACCTGCATGAATGAGAATCTGCAGCAACATGAAACATGTCTGCCTCATGCACAACTAATGGTGAACACCAAGCAACAAGCCTCAAGCACTCCTTTGAGAACCCGGCCAAACATGTTGTGTGCATCCCTGTTCTTATCATTTATAGATTAAACAGATGGGATCTTTGGTAAATCTCCTGTGGTTCATTTAAATTTGTCAACAGATGCGTTTTGGTTTCCGTGCGCAGCCTCCTGCCGTGCAGCTCTGCGGGGTGCATCATGGGTCAGGACCATATTCTCTTCTCTCAGTCTTCATTCATTTATCTTCTTGAATACAAAATGATTATGATCATCTCGTATTCAGTTCGTTTATCCAAATCCGGGTTTCCCGTCACACTGGAGCCTATCCCAGCTGACTATGGGCGAGCAATGGGGCACACCCTGGACAAGTCACCAGTTCATCGCAGGGCCACGCAGACAAACAGACACACGCCTATGGACAACTTGGTGTAATCAATCCACCTAAGCTGCATGTTTTTGGAGGAAGCAAAACCCGAAGAGAACCCACGCAGACACGGGGAGAACACGCAAACTCCTCGCAGAAAGGCCGCAGGACCTTTTAGCTGTACGCCAACAGCACCACCCACTGCGCCACCATGCTGCCATGTCAGTCTTTCAGGCAATTTAGTTATGTTTGGTTCAGTCCATTTAATTTTACATGCAGCCCACTTTTTTTGCCCATTTCTGTAACATTTATGAGAGAAAAAAGATGCAAAAGTCCCCTGAAGCTGATTGATGTTGTTTTAATTTGGAGCTGTTAGCAGTCAATCATCTGAGCCGAGCCGGCCTGAAAGCAATGGCAGAATAGTGAACTGAGAAAGCAGCACAGTAAGTCCAGCAATACCAGCTTAGCCGTTTGCCAAGCTTCTACAGCTGAAGTGGCAAGACAGAAATCACAATGCGAAAGATCCATGTTTCATATCAAAATGACAAATCTTATTCCTTTATGGAAATGAAATATGCAGCAGTTTTTCAGATTTGGATAGCCCATATGCAAGGATGTACGGACGGACAAGGGAACCAACTCATATGGCGGGAGCGTAAAAAGTGGTGACATATGTCACTCGTTGAAGGTTGGATTGTTCAGGCAACCTGTCAAAGGTCTGAGCAGCTTCTAATGTTTCATCGTGACATTTTATTTCAGTTTTGTTGCCGACTTCGTGATCAAATAGGGTCACTTAATAAACAAATATTTCTGTTTAAAGTCTGTGTACAGTGACTACTGTTAGTATTGTGTGTTTGTGTCAGTGTCTGTTTCATTGGAATACTTTGCCGCGCTCGAAAGCTGAATGGAGAAGGGACAATAAGTCTGATGCTCTGCAGAATGAGAGAGATAGAGCAAGAGAGAGAGAGAGCCATGAGGAAAGAGAATCAGAAAGAAAGAAAGAAAGAAAGAGAGATGGAGGGGATTAGCTTTGCACAATGGAGCAAGCAATGAGATGGGAATGTCAATATATCCTGTGAGCATTGCCTGGAATACCAAAACATGGTCCCAGGTTGAGACACAGTGTCAGCCTTACGGTGACGTGTCTGTACGTAAATCAGCTTCCAGCCCCCCCACCAGGTCTG